>NW_021821326.1:0-82933 GCF_901001135.1 Rhinatrema bivittatum | reverse complement strand
ACCTGGACGACAGGGGTGGAGCCGATAGAGACGCCTTCAAAACCGGCGTCCCTTGAGCTCCCTAATCGCTGCAGCCGGTGTTTACCTTGAGAAGCATTTCCTGATTTCTCTCTCTCTGCCTGCGAGGACCTGGACGACAGGGGTGGAGCCGATAGAGACGCCTTCAAAACCGGCGTCCCTTGAGCTCCCTAATCGCTGCAGCCGGTGTTTTACCTTGAGAAGCATTTCCTGATTTCCTCTCTCTCTGCCTGCGAGGACCTGGACGACAGGGGTGGAGCCGATAGAGACGCCTTCAAAACCAGCGTCCTTTCGGCGCACCGCAGCCGCCGGCGCGCTGCCAAAGCCGCGAGCGCCTAAGGGGCGAGCGGCTTTGCTTGGCTTAGCTTGGCGAAGTTGGCGTTGGCAATAATCCCTATTTGTCTGGTTTGAATATTTGTGCTGCAGTCGTGAAGCTTTGAGAAGGATCTAAAGTTGTTGAATCAACGGCAAGAGCCTCGGTAAGATAAACTACCTATTATATTATTTGTGTGAATAAATAAGTTGGACTGAGCCCTCTCTTTGTGATGCCGCACACAAAGAGAAAGGCGAAGTTGAGAGAGTCATCCTCCACCCCTGTGACGGACAACCAACTTAAAATCGAGGAATGTTTGCAAAAACCCCCCAAATATGCCTGGAAGTAATGTCGCAGGAGGACTGAGCCAGGAGCAGGGTTTTTCCTCCAGACATGAGATCTCTTTAACTCCAGGGGCACCAGAAACACCTGAGCCACCAAATGGGGAAAAAGTTGGGACACTCTTTGGAGAAGATCCCAAATTAAAGTTGGATTTTTTATCACCTAGATCCCAGAGAGAAGCAGAGATTTTGATCTGCTCCTCGGAGAGCCCTCAGAAGGGCTCCAAGGATCATTTTGATGGTACATCAATGCAATCCACCCCCTGCAAGACTCCAATAGAGGAAGGGAGTGAGATTATTCAAGAAGAACCTATAACTGAAATGTCATTAATAACTCCAAAAAACTTTACCCTTGAAGAGATTGGTATTATGTTAATATCAATGCAGAAATCTATAAATGCCATAGCAAATACGATGCAGGAGGTTATGAATAAGAATGGGGTTTTTCAAACTAAAATAGATAAGGTGGAAGAATCTGTAAAATCTATGCAAATTAAGGTAAATGAAATGGATAAAATCCAAGTAAATTTAATTGAATCAGAAAAAATTCATTTTGAGAGATTGGAAATAATAGAAAATCAGGTTAGGAAAAACAATTTGAGGATATTGAATTTCCCTAAGAGTCATTTAATGTCCCCAATGGACCTATTTAAAAGTTATGTAGTGAATATCTTAAAATATTCCAATGAGGCTATACCAATGATTGCTAGAATTTACTATGTCCCTCAAAAGGAATTAAAGAGTCAGAATCAGGAAAATCAATCTGAATTGAATTTAACAGAGTTGTTAGAAAAATCCTTTGAAACAAATATAAATACCAGAGCCACCCTCATTATACAATTTTCCTCCTTGTCCGAAAGAGATTCTCTAATGAGATTATACTTTAGACATTTAAACGAGAAATTTTATGGTCAAAGTATTAGGATTTATCCTGATATACCCCGTACAACACAAATCAGACGGAAGGAATTTTTAGTAATGAGAGAAGAAGCTCAGAAAAAAGGAATGAAATTCTTATTAAAATTTCCATGTCAATGTATTGTTATAAATCAGGGGAATAAGTATATTTTTAATCAGGCACTTCAGTTAAAGCAATACTTGGATACTCATCCCTAAATGTACCTCTATTGCTCTGGTAAAATAGAATTAGGGGTAGCGTTGATTATTACCTTATATTTTCATATGTATACTGCTTCTTGATATTTATGATCCCCTCTTAGTTTCTCTTTTTCTTATGATCAATGTTTAGATTATTATTCACAGCTAGGACTATGATGTTTGAGAAATGCATTTCTCTTTTTCTTATTGTTATTTTAAGCTGTGATATGTAATTAAATGTTATAAAAGTTGAATAAAAATATAAATTATAAAATAGCCTATTCAGTATAATGCCACATTTCTTCAGTCTGAAAATTCAAGTTAACTCTGATGGAAGAATTTTAAAATAATCCAACTGGAGTTAAGTTACTTTAGCTGAGAATGAGACAGCTTGAAATGCTTATTTAGTAAACAGGCAAAGTTATGTGTATACATTTTCCAACTTATTCAGTGGGACTTACGGACATGAGTCTGCCACTGAATATAGTTGGAAAAATTTAGAACAACTATTTCTACAAACAGAATTTTGTAGGTGTCCTCAACATCTGTACTTACTGGCTAAAAGGTGGGTGATAAATTGTAATAAACTTTGTTCACAGACTGAATCTCCGTTACTATCGGCATCTTTTGGCTTTTTATTTTGCCATTGAGGAGATCAACCAAAATGTTGAGATATTACCCAACATCACCTTGGGCTTCCATATCTATGACTCCTGCTTCATGCCGGTGTTTCAGTATACAGAGCCCTAAGTATCTTATCTGGAGAAGAGGATCCTACTCCTGGCTACAACTGTCACCAGCAAGGCCAGGTGGCTGGTTTTATTGGAAGTCTCTCATCAGATACATCACATGCAATTGCCCAACTTACAGGGATCTATCAACTCCCACAGGTATAGTAATGACCTTTCTTATCCTCCTTTCGCTAGCCTGGTTCATTGCTGGTGATATATGAGTTTGATAGATTACCTAGGTTGTATATCTCCTGGAATAATTTCAAACAAGTTTAGGTCTTTCATGAAACCCCAAACAGTACTTTCAAGAAATTCCTTGTTCAGAACACCAGAGAGAAGCATGGGCTGGATGAGACCAGAAGCATCAAGAGAATCAGGTCATTATTAGGCAGAATTAGACACAGCAAGATAAGACAACATAAGATCTACATCTGTGGCAACCATAAGAAATAATTCAAAACCTTTACTTCAACCAGAACATTATGTTATAAAAACATTAGCACATTGCTTAATCAAACAAAAGAACAGCACAGAAAAATACACATTTGTTGCCTCTGAAAGAGGTTTGCATGACTATAGACAGGGTTATCAACTAACTTCTTTTAATTAAAGGCAGGCTAATGCAGTCCATATTTTATTCAACTACAGATATGGATTTATAGTCAATATTCTCTAGGAAATCAGTAGAATATTTGCCCAGCCTCTTCTCTTGGTTCCTTATTTATTGGTGTCACGGGTGGAGCTGACTGGGGGTTGTGAGTAGGAGGAGTCAGGAGAATAAATCTGAGAAAATTACCCAACCCTTCCCTCTGATAATAATAATAACTGTATGTGATATAAGAATACATAAGAATATTTACCAAATATAATATAGTGAGAAAACAAAATTAGCACTTATAAGAGTACCAGTAGAAATACAATCAAACGAGCACAATAAGCAAGCATAACTATCTTAGGGCCTCATTTTCCAAGCCACTCGCACACGATAAGGGACCTTTCACACACGAAAAGTCCCTTATCGCGTGTGATACCAGGATGGGGGCAGAGTCAGGGCGGAGTCGGCCCCGGAAGAGGAGGAGTCGGGGCGTCACCGGGACCAACTCTGCGCCGACACCACGGACAGCGAAAAGGTAAGGCCCTTTTCGCATACGCTTTCGCTCCCAATAGCTACACCTCCTATGGTGGCGCTATTGGGTGCGAAACCTGCAGCGATCGCACCGCGAAGGTGCGATCGCTGCCGGCTAGCGCAGGCCCGACCCCCGATTCGGCCCCCCGCCCCTCATCTAAAGTATTGCAGGTCTGTGATACTTTAGAAAATGAGGTCCCAAATCCCCCAACTAATAGGGAATATTTATATACAAAGGCCTAGCAGAAGCTGTTTCGCTTTCCTGGAAAAAGAGAGTGTCTCCTGGCTCTCCCCAGTAGTGACTCAGCTATAAGCGAGTTCTTGATTGGAGTGCACGTCAGTGCTGGAGATCCTTATTGTGTGAGATCGGTCATGCTGTCTTGTAAGCTCTCAGCAGGGAATCTGTCTGAAGTTTGAGGAGCTGCAGGTTTTATGCCCTTTGAAATAGGATATGCATTGTTTGGATTTCTTTGTGTAGCCCTTCTTGATATATTGCCAAGCCACTGATATTTTTGGGACCACTCATAAATGGTAAAATTCTTATGTTTTGTTCATATCACCTATTTATTATAAATGTTGTTATGTGATTATTACCTACAATATTCTTTCAACTTAACATAATCTGGAATCAAAATTATAATAACTGCATTAGTAAAAATGAAAGCATTCATATAATAATTCAGATGGGAATACGTTTATGTCACTATAAAAGTACCTGCAAATAATGCTTTTTCATCCTGAAAATTGTGTGAAGCACACAAACAGCCTGAGATTAGGATACAAGGCAGAAATCAGAGCAAACACCTATGTTCCTTAAATATCTGTGTAAATGTCATTGGGCATCAGAAAAATAGGTTTGTATTTAAATAAGAACATAAGAAATTGCCAAACTGGGTCAGACCAAGGGTTCATCAAGCCAGGCATACTGTTTCTAACAGTGGCCAAACCTGGCAAGTACATAAACACTAAAAAGATACCATGCTACTGATGCCAGCAATAGCAGAGGGCATTCCCTGTCGACTTGATTAATAACAGTAAATGGACTTCTCCTCCAAGAACTTATCCAAACCTTTTTTAAACCCAGCTACACTAATGCACTAACCATATCCTTTGCAACTAATTCCAGAGCTTAATTGTGTGTTGAGTGAAAAATAATTTAATCTGATTAGTTTTAAATGTGCTACTTGCTAACTTCACGGAGTGCCCACTAGTCCTTCTGTTATCCAAAAGTGTAAATAACCAATTCACATCTACCTGTTCTAGACCTCTCATGATTTTAAAGACCTCTATCATATCTCCCCTCAGCCGTCTCTTCTCCAAGCTGAACAGCCCTAACCACTTTAGCCTTTCCTCATAGCTGTTCCATTCCCCTTTATCATTTTGGTCACCCTTCTCTGTACCTTCTCCAGTATAACTATATCTTTTTAGAGATGTGGTTACCAGAACTGTACACAGTACTCAAAGTGTAGTCTCACCATGGAGCGATACAGAAGCATTATGACATTTTCCGTTTTATTCACCATTTCCTTCCTAATAATTCCTAACATTTTGTTTGTTCTTTTGTCTGCTGCAGCACACTGAGCAGATTTCAATGTATTATGCACTATTATGCCTAGATCTTTTTCCTGGGTGGTAGCTTCTAATATGGAACCTAACATCATGTAACTACTGCATGGGTTATATTTCCTATATGCAATCCTTTACATTTGGAGACCTTTATTAATGATGAAGCTTTTGGATAAAAGTATAGATAAACAATGTTGCATATTCTTCCTCATTATTGTTATGTTTGTATTATGGAGTTAATGACCTCCCCTCCTAAAGTGGACTAAGATGTAGATTATGTAAAATTTATGATTAAGGCATGGTGCTGGGCTGATGCACGGACACCGTCAATAACCCGGTGCTGCACCTGAAGCGAGGGGAAGTTGCAGGTGGGTCACTGACCTGTGTGGACCTGGCTGACTCAGCGTGTGCAGCTGAGTTTGGCGGTGGCATCAGGTGGCATCATCAGCATGCAGCACATGATGACATCACCATCTGATGCAGGCATGTGTCATGGAGCAATGGGCCAATACGGGAATGGGGGGGGCAGCTGGAAGCAGGGTAGGCCATGCTGAAAGGGCTGTGCTAGGGGGAGGGCCTGAGTTGCTAAGGGGTTGGCCGGGCAACATCCTTCATGCCCATTGGGCTGTTTGAAGATGGGGAACGGCTGAGAGGCGGAGCCAGCAACATGGGAAGTTTACTTCAGGCATGGTTGGAGTTCCAGCCTTTTTGCTCCTGCTTCCTATGCTGTTACTTTTGCTGCAACCCACCCAGCCACCCAAAATTTTGATGGTTTCCTGAATAGCTAGTTAGTAAGTCATCATTCATCTTAATATTTATTTTATGTCTCATCTGGGACGGGGCACCTGAGATAGGAGGGGGGAGTTTCATTTGGAAGTAGTGCATCGTGTGTGTTCCATTATCCTCAATATGCTGGGGGAAGTTGTCTGCTCTCAGGGTTGGTGGACTCTGGAGCAGGAGCAGAACAGGCGCCCACATCACTTGGACAGTCACTTTGCTTGTGTGAGACGGGTAACTGGGAACACCCAAGGGAAATGCCTTTTGGAAGGACAGGGCCTTGCTTGACTGTGCGAGCCCCAGGTCATGAGATGCCACACTGCCTGCCATAGGGGCACTAGACAGATAGATCTATTGTAATGGCTCAGGTACTTAGATATCGTTTTGCATCTATCAAACAATATACAATAAAGCTGCGGCCAACTGTTACCAACACATTGTCTGTCTGGTGTGTGAGTCTGAGTGAATTTGTTACCGTCACCCCTCTCTACCTCTTTTTGTGACAAACTGGTTGTGGCTATCGAGGTTATGGTAGAATTAGTACCTTTTTCTTGCTTTTGTTTGCTTCATAACCTACAATATTCTTGTTTTATTTCATTACTTTAAATGAATAAACCTAATTCAATTTAAATTTAAAAAAGGAAAGAAATCTGGATGATTCTCATGTTTTCTTTTTAATCACAGATAAGTTACGGATCTATGGACATACTCTTCAATGACCGGGTAAAGTTCCCGTTCTTCTATCGCACGATCCCAAATGATCATTCTCAGTTCCAGGGCTTGATTCAGCTCCTGAACCTCTTCAGATGGACCTGGGTGGGGATTCTCACCTCGGATGATGAGAGTGATCAGAGGGGGCAGCGACGAACTGAAGAGGGAGATTATCAGGAGTGGAAGTTGTGTGGAATTTGTAGAAAAAACACCTTTGGCCATCACCCCTACAGCTAAAGACTTTGCAAGATGGAACTGGGTTGTTGACAAGGTCAAGAAGTCGCTGGCTAATGTGATTATCATCTACAGCACTACCAGTTACATAGCAGCACAATTCTGCTTCCAATGGTGGCAAGAGATGACTGGCAAGCAGTGGCTCATATCTTCTGCCACCTCTTCCCTAAATAACATACACTACCCATACTTACTTTCTTCTTGTAGCATATTGAATGCTTCTCTACAAATTGCCATTCATAAAGGAAAGATTCCAGGTTTCAAGGATTTCCTCCGTAATCTCCACCCATCCACATTCCCAGACCCCTCTGTTCTGAAACCTCTGTGGAAGGAGGCATTCCATTGTGAAATTGTGTACGGGACTGAAAATTTGAATTTGCATAGCTGCACGGGGCTGGAGACTCTGTCTAACCTTTCACTTTCAGAGTTTGATGTGAATAATTTTCAGTTCACTTACAGTCTTTACACCGCAGTCTATGCACTGGCTCATGCTTTGCACAACATGTACACAGCCAAGTCTCAACTTGGGGGGGATCTAAAACAGGACTTTCAACCATGGCAGGTAAATATACCTTTGATTTTTTTTTTAAAGTGTAATGTTTTTTTCTTTACAGTAAGATTCATTTTTAGTAACATAGTAAATATTGGAAGTTAAAATTCATTAAAAAAGAGAGAGTAAGATAGATCCTTATGCAGAACCAAGGTTATATGCATGGTCTTATGAAACTGACCCTTGCTTTCCCCTAAGATTGTCAGCAGTTGTTAGCAATGAGGCTTCTCTCTCCTGGTGCCTCTTTCTCTTCAAACCCCACTGCTTCAACTTACAAGTCGGGAGTGTGGGAGTTTATGTTACGATTCCTGCCCGCGGAGCTATTCTCCGTGAGCAGGCCTCTCACCTAACACGCGGCATGGAACACCACCAGCAGAGCTTTGTCCCGTGGCAGGATGCCACCGACTCCTTCCTCCATAGCCTGGGCGCCGCCTCCATCTTTGGCCCTGCGCTGCAGGGCAGAGCCTGCCGGGGGCCGTCCTTCGCGGCTGGCCGCTGATGCTGACATCGCCCCTGCAGCCTGGTATCGCCGCTGAGATCCCTCCTGAACAGCCAGGAGCCTCTCCTCGTGGCTGATGCCGCTCTGGCTCCCCAACGCTCCCCTTCGCGACCTGGAGCTTCCGCCGGTTGGCCTCCGTGGCAGGGAGCCGCGACATCATCTTTGGGGTCCTCGTCGGATGGCAGGAGGCCGTCCTGAAGCCTGCCTTGTCCTACCTGCGATGTTTCTTTGGGGCGTTGCTGTCCATGAAGCTTCTTCCTGCTTCAGCCTTCCTTAGGCGCCGGCACGCGCCTCTTCACAATATTTAAAGGGCCAGCCACAGGAAGTGTTGCTGGCTCCTTCTGATGATGACTTCCTGCTTCAGCCCTATAAAAGGGCCTTGCTTCAGTTCTTCCAGGCCTTCAGATCAGGTTCCACAGTCATCTGTGTCTTCTGACCTGTCCAGGTCCTCTGTGGTCTTCTTCTGCTTTGACGGCTTTGTCTTCATGTTACAGATGTCTTTCATCCAGGTCTTCAATCGTCTCCATGTTCCAGATGTTCTTCGTCCAGGTCTTCTGTTGTCTTCATGTTCCTGATGCCCCTTTGTCCATGCTTCAGATGTCTTCAGGTTCCTGACATCCTCTGTCCCCATCTTCAGATGTCTTCTTGTCCCCCATGCCTGATGTTCTGGTCTTCTGTTGTCTCGATGTTCCTGATGTCTTTGCCTTCATCTCTGCCTCCACACCTTGGTTCCCCGATGTCCACCTTCCTGGAGTACCGCTGTCATGGTCCGTGACCAGTCCTATGGGTGGGCTGTATAGGGTGCCTCACGGTACAAGGCCATCCTCATCTCCACAGCGCAACCCTCTGGAAGACCTCGTGCTTCAGTTCATTGTTTTTAATCCTTGAGAATCGAATCCTGCTTCAGAGTTGTCCCGGTCTTCAGAGCCTATTGCATCCTGCGTTAAGTCCATGTCAAGTCTGTTTGAACTTGCCCTGTGTCTGGCATGGTCTGCGACCAGTCCCATGGGGGGCTGCGTTGGGCGCGCCCCAGTGCAGGTCTCTGCAGTTGCTTTGTCTTGTTTCAGTATCAGCTATTCCTCCTGGAGTACTGCCTTGAGCCCAGCGTGGTCCGTGACCAGTCCCATGGGTGGACTGTGTAGGGTGCACTGCGTCGCAGACTCGCACTAGCTCTTGATCCTGCTTCAGCCCTCATCTACAGTGTCTCGCTTCAGCCCTCACCTACAATGTCTCACTTCAGCCCTCATCTACTATGTCTCGCTTCAGTCCTCGTCCATGATGTCTTCGCTCCAGTCCTCGTCAGTGGTGTCTAGCTTCAGTCCTCATCTATGATGTCTTTCCTCCAGCCTTCGTCTACAGTGTCTTCACCTCTGTCCTTGTTTACAGTGTCTTCGCTTCAGTCCTAGTCCAAAGTCTCCTGTGTTCGAAGGACTCCGTCTGCCCTCGTCCTCTTTCCAGTCTGCCGCCCATTGCCGTACCAAGTAGCAGGTCCGAAAGGGCTTGGAATGGTCGGAGGGCTGTTCATCAATCAACATTGCGTTGTTGGTCATCCTGGGGCGTGGGGCGAGGGTCAGACCGTGTACCCTAGTCCTTGATTCAGCCTTGTCCTGCTTTCGTTACCCATGCTAGCACCAGCTGCTCCCCGGGTCATGCTGTGGCCCAAGGGCCCACATCACCAGCTTTAGAGACGACCGCACCTCCATGCCTCGGAGTTTAACGGCTGCCAGAGATCGTATTCATAACAGGACCTAAAGTCGACCGTGCCCTCGGGTCGTAACGTGATCCGAAGACCCCCAAGTCTTCAGTCCCTACAACTGCTGTAGGTTGCACTCGTAACAGGATCCGAAGGCCATGAGCCCGGTGAGCTGTGCCCAATGGGTTCCAGTTTTCTTTGGACTTTTGCCTTGATTTTTGACTGGAAAATTTTTTTTCTTCAGCCTGCTTTTGCCCAAAAATGTTTTTGCTCCTAGCTTTTGGACATGCAATGCTTGCTTTAGTCAAAAAGTTTTTGTGTTGTTGATGTCTCCGCTACAGCTGTCTGGTTCCCACAACCTGCAGGAGGTGTCTGCAGTCAGACCATCTCTGCATCCACTCGTCCTGGAACTCCTCGACTGGCAGGAGTTGCCTGCCATGGTTCCAGTGATCAACTCCGTTCTTCCCACCTTGATGTGGCCAGCTCCCTGCATTTCATTCGACCTGCAGGAGGCACCTGCACCCAGGTTCCACATCCAACAACCAGCATCTTCAACTTCGAAAATCTTCATGCTTCAGGAAATACCTGTCTTCGAAGTTTACCATTACACCACCTCAGGTCTTGGCATGTTCTGACCAGCAGGAAGCACCTGCACTCGAGATCTGTCTTCACATATTCTCAGTCTATTCGGCCTTTGCCTGCACTGGCTTAGTGCTGGCTCTGGAGTCTTCTCAGCCAGAAGTGTTCTCTACAGTTCACACCTAGGGTTCTTATGACCAGCAGGAGGTGCCTGCACCCTAGACGCATCTTCGCCTCTTCATTCCTGACTCCGCTTCCTCAGTGAATACTGAAGCAAATAATGAATTTAGTCTCTCTGCTTTGTCATCCCTAAGTGCCTCTTTTACCTCTTGATCATCTAATGGACCAAATGACTCCCTCATAGGCTTTTTACCTCAAATGTAGCTGAAAAGGTTTTTATTAAGAGGTTTTACTTCCATGGTAAGCTTCTTTTCAAAGCTTCTCTTTGCCTTCCTGCCATTGCTTATGCTGTTTCCTGTTTTCTTGATTTGGATCCTATTTTCATTTCTTGAAAGATGTTCTTTTAGATATTATAGCCTTTCTCACCTCACCTTTTAACTATGCGGGTGTTGAGAATCAGAAAGTGGATCCTTGGTCCGACCAGTGAAGAAGGGAAGAAGTAGTTTTCCGCAGATGGAATAGGTCGGAAGGCGGTGCCGCTGCTGAAGGCAGACGATCTTCACCCTGGAAGTCCGTGACCCCTCCAGGCGAGTCCTGTGGAGGCCCAGACTGCTGGGACTTAGGTGGCTTTGCCCTGGAAGCCCGAGGTCCCCCCAGGAGGAGCCCTTAGGGACCCGGGCCGCTGGGACTTAGGAGAGCGGTTAAAGACGGTAACGAGAGAACAGACCAGGTTCAGGGCAGGTTGCTGAAGATGTAGACAAGAGAACCGACCAGGATCAGGACCAGAAGACACTCCAAAGATTGGTTGCAAACCACGGACTGGAATGGGAAGGCTGAACAGGCCGGCAGGAACAGGAAACAAGTTAAGGAAGGTAGGCAGGCAGGATCAGGCAGGCAGCCAGGTTCAGGATCAGGCAGGCAGACAGGATCAGGATCAGGCAAGCAGACAGGATCAGGCAGGCAGAATCAGGATCAGGATCAGGATCAGGCAGGCAAGGTCAGGACAGCAACTCTCCACTCAGACGAGTTGACCGCGTTGCAAGGCGAGGATCTGGGGTCAGATGCCGAGTTTAAATCTCCCTCGGCGTCTGACGTCAGCAAGGAGGCCGGCTCTGCTCTTCACACCAGAGGCCCTTTAAAAGGGTTCCCTCTGTGCGCACGCAAGCCAAAAGGGCGGGGTCAACGTAGCGTTTGGCGGCGTCTCCCTCGCGGGAACGCCGCGATGTAGGTCCAAACAGGCCCGGGGGATCCACGGCCCCGCCGGTGTCTCCTTCGCAAAAGGAAAGTAAGGGTCCGGTCGCGAGGGTCAAGACCAGAACCGCAACAGTACCCCCCCCTCTTACGCCCCCTCCGTAGAGGGCCCGGCTTCCCAGGGTTATCTTGGTGAAACTGGAGCAGCAGGGACTTATCCAGAATATTTTGAGCGGGCTCCCAGGTGTTGTCCTCAGGGCTACATCCCTCCCAGGCCAAAAGGTACTCCCAACGACGATGAAAAAAGCGGACGTCCAGCACTTCACGCACTTGATAGGTAGCATTGTCCTGTATTGGAGAAGAGACAGGGACAGGTATTGGACGATGGAACCTGGAGAGCACCACCGGTTTCAGCAAAGATACGTGAAAAACATTGTGGACACGCATTGTGGATAGTAGGCGGTCTGTAGGACACCAGGCCTATCCTTTCTGCCACAGGAAATGGTCCACAGTACCTGGTAGGGATGTGCAGAGCAAAAGTTTAAGTTCATATGTCCATAAGTCGAAAGGGGGTCCCATTTGTGATCAATATGGACATATGTAGAATTCCATAAGTTGAGTCTATGTCCATAAGTCGCCCATTAAAGTCAATGGGGGAAGGATTTCCAGCCTATTTTTGGCTGCAGAATTGGGGTTTTCTTATCAATTGGCCCAGGAGAGAGTTCCCTTTCCTTTGTGCAGGGAAGGACTCCCTGGAAAGGGTCCACCCCTAGAGTTGGGTGTACCCGGTGTTTACATTGGCGTCCAGTGAATATCGTTGGCGTCTAGTGAATTCCGTTGGCGTCTAGTGAATTCAGACTGTACTTACGCACTTCAGCTGATGACAAAGGAATTGGAAGATCTCTCAGAAATAAGAATACGTGTGGGAACACAAGGTCTGGATGAACAGGCAGGCACAGCAATGGAGTTAAAACACCAGTAGGAACACAAGGCCTGGATGAACAGGCACATCATTCGAGGACAGAGGTCAATCCCAGCTAGGGACACAAGGCCCGGATGAACAGGCACAGGAACTAGGTTAAAACACTGGTAGCTCGCCAGCATCTTTCTGATGCATGCTAGAATATTGGCAGCGGTATGGGCATGGTCCATCAGGTGGGTGTGCAGTAAAGCCCACCTCCACCCTGATGCTTGTTCATGGAAGGACTCCCTGGAACGGGTCCACCCCTAGAGTTGGGAGTACCCGGTGTTTAGATTGGCGTCCAGTGAATATCGTTGGCGTCTAGTGAATTCCGTTGGCGTCTAGTGAATTCCGACTGTACTTACGCACTTCAGCTGATGACAAAGGAATTGGAGGATCTCTCAGAAATAAGAATACGTGTGGGAACACAAGGCCTGGATGAACAGGCACATCATTCGAGGACAGAGGTCAATCCCAGCTAGGGACACAAGGCTTGCATGAACAGGCACAGCAACCAGGTTAAAACACTTGTGGGAACACAAGGCCTGGATGAAGAGGCGCAGCAGTCGCGCACAGAGGTCAATCCCAGCTAGGGACACAAGGCCTGGATGAACAGGCACAGCAACCAGGTTTAAACACTTGTGGGAACACAAGGCCTGGATGAACAGGCACAGCCACTGAGTTAAAACACCTGTGGGAACACAAGGCCTGGAAGAATGGGCACAGCAACTGAGTTAAAACACCTGTGGGAACACAAGGCCTGGATGAACACGGATACTCGGATAGTAAATTTTTTTTTAATGGATTTATATTCTTTTTTTTTAAAGTTTCTAGCACTTCATACTTGATTACACTCAGGTACTGTAGGTATTTCCCTATCCCCAGAGGAACACAAGGCCTGGAAGAACTATCAAACATAGGAATCAAAGGCACAGCTCTCAGTTGGTTCAAGTCGTTCCTATCAAACAGGTTTTACAAGGTCAGAATTAACAACAAGGAATCTGACCCCATCCTATCAGACCAAGGCGTACCACAAGGTTCATCCCTCTCTCCCACCCTGTTCAACATTTACCTCCTCCCCCTCTGCCATCTGCTATCACAACTCAAGCTTACTCATTACCTCTATGCAGACGACATCCAGATCCTCATCCCCATCACAGAATCAATTAAAAAAACCTTCGCCTTCTGGGAGAATTGTCTTCAACCAATTAAACAACTACTTTCCAACCTGAACCTGATTCTAAACTCCAGCAAAACAGAGATGCTACTTATTTCACACAACCCAAACACCTACTCACCTAGCCTTGCACAATCCACATCTTTAAACATGGGTCTCTCTGCAGACGTCAGGAATCTAGGAGCATGGCTTGACAACCAACTTAACTTAAACAAATTTATAAACACCACCACCAAGGACTGCTTCTATAAACTACAAGTCCTAAAAAAGCTAAAACCACTCCTGCACTTCAATGACTTTCGCCTCGTTCTACAATCCATTATTTTTTCTAAACTCGATTACTGCAACGCAATCCTACTTGGCCTCCCCTCCACCAGCATCAAACCTCTACAGATGGTACAAAACGCCGCAGCCAGAATCCTAACTAACACTAATAAAAGAGACCATATCACCCCCATCTTGAGCAACCTCCACTGGCTACCCATCAAACAGAGAATCCTATTTAAAACCTTAACCATTATTCATAAAGCAATTCACAACGTCGCACCTATATCACTACAAACTCAACTTCGTCCACACTTATCCTCCAGACCCATCAGAAGCGCCTACAAAGGCACCTTAGTCGCAGCTCCATCTAAATCAACACTAAGAAAAAGAGCACTCTCAACTGTGGGACCACACCAATGGAATGCTCTCCCACCAGACCTACGCCTCAAACCCAGTCTACCAGAGTTCAAATAAAAGTTAAAAACCTGGCTCTTCAGGCAAGCTTTCCAATTCCCAGAATGTAACTGAGTTAAAACACCTGTGGGAACACAAGGCCTGGATGAACAGGCACCGCCACTGAGTTAAAACACCTGTGGGAACACAAGGCCTGGAAGAATGGGCACAGCAACTGAGTTAAATCACCTGTGGGAACACAAGGCCTGGATGAACACGGATACTCGGATAGTAATTTTTTTTTTTTAATGTATTTATATTCTTATTTGAAAATGTTTCTAGCACTTCATACTTGATTACACTCAGGTACTGTAGGTATTTCCCTATCCCTAGAGGAACACAAGGCCTGGATGAACAGGCACCGCCACTGAGTTAAAACACCTGTGGGAACACAAGGCCTGGATGAACTGGCACAGCCACTGAGTTAAAACACCTGTGGGAACACAAGGCCTGGATGAACACGGATACTCGGATAGTAATTTTTTTTTTTTATGTATTTATATTCTTATTTGAAAACGTTTCTAGCACTTCATACTTGATTACACTCAGGTACTGTAGGTATTTCCCTATCCCCAGAGGAACACAAGGCCTGGAGGAACGGGCACAGCAACGGAGTTAAAACACTTGTGGGAACACAAGGCCTGGATGAAGAGGCGCAGCAGTCGAGCACAGAGGTCAATCCCACCTAGGGATACAAGGCCTGGATGAACAGGCGCAGCAGTCGAGCACAGAGGTCAATCCCACCTAGGGACACAAGGCGAACAAGCTCAATCCAAAGCAAATGAGCTAGCCCTATTCTTTCAGCAGAAGATTTCAAACACACTTGCTCTCCTTCCTACAAGACTGACTACAACACCTCATTCGATAACACCTACATTCTTAAGGGAGTCAAATTCGACAAATTCGAATTAACATCAACCAAAGAGATCTAATCCATTCTTAAAAGGCAGAAACCATCCAGCCACCCATCGGACAACATACCTTCCAAGCTACTGCTACTTATTCGAAATATAATCTCTGGTCCCTTAACCAAAATCATAAGCTGCTGCTTAACTCAAGGACTCTACCCAGATAGTCTAAAAAACGCATCCCTGAAACCACTACTGAAGAAACATAATCTAGACCCTGGTGTTCTGGCTAATTTCCGCCCTATCTCGAATCTACCATTTTTAGCCAAACTCACAGAGAAATTGGTCAACATCCAGCTCTCGGATTATTTAGAAGATCACAACTTACTTTTCCCTTCCCAATATGGGTTCCGCAAATCTCGCAGCACAGAAACCCTACTCATATCTCTAACTGACCATATTATTATGGGTCTAGACAAAGGACACTCCTTTCTCCTAATCCTTTTAGACATTTTGGCGGCTTTCGACACCGTCAACCACCCCATCCTCTTGAATCGCCTTTCAGACATAGGCATTTCGGGAACAGTCCACAATTGGTTCAAGTCGTTCCTCAGTAATAGAAGTTTTAAAGTCAAAATAAACAATAAAAAATCACCATCTACAAATTCTTCCCTTGGCGTACCACAAGGTTCATCCCTATCACCTACCCTTTTCAATATTTACCTCCTTCCCCTTTGCCAACTGTTAACTAGTCTTAACCTCATTCACTACATCTATGCAGACCATGTTCAGATTCTTATTCCCATAACAGAATCTATTAACAAATCCATCGCACTCTTGAACAACAGCTTACAAGCCATCACTAATCTCCTCGACAGTCTAAACCTGGTCCTCAATGCCTCTAAGACTGAACTCCTCTTCATTTCCTCCAACCAAGAAAACCTCCCGTCTCAGATCCATCACAAACACCTTCTCACCCACACTCATGTGAGAGACCTTGGAGTAATTATAGACAACCGTCTTAACCTAAAGAATATGATCAAAACCACAACTAAAGAGTGCTTCTACAGACTTCAGGTGTTAAAAAGACTCAAACCTCTCCTATATTTTCATGACTTTAGGACTGTTCTGCAATCCCTAATATTTGCCAAAATTGACTACTGCAGCGCTCTCCTCATCGGCCTACCCAACTCAACAACCAAGCCCTTACAGATGATACAGAATGCCGCAGCGAGAATTTTGTCAAGCACCAACCAGAGAGACCATATTACGCCCATCCTCCGTAATTTACACTGGTTACCAGTCAGTCACAGGGCTCTACACAAAGCTCTAACTCTAATTCACAAATCAATTCATAGCCTCCTCCATCTCGACCTCGAATTCCCACTCAAACTCCACACTTCCAACAGACCAATGAGAGAAACCTACAAAGGAGCACTACAAGCCCCACCATCTAAAGCCACACGTCTCATCTCTACCAGAGACCGAGCTTTTTCTACAGCAGGTCCAGCCATCTGGAACAACCTCCCTGCAGAACTCAGAATGGAACCGTGCCTACCAACATTTAAAAATAAACTCCAAACTTGGCTCTTCTTACAAGCCTTCCCTGATCCTTCAAACTTTCACTAGATAACTACAACTACTCAGCTTTGAATATGGAACTTCGCCCCTCCAATATTCTCCTCATTTACTAGTTTGCTACCCTAATAAGCTAACTAGCTCTAGACCAAGCTCGGTCATTTCACAATATATTTAATTTAATACCCTCTTAAGGCTTCTCTTTTTCCAGCTGAATCAGCTTCCTAGTTCATGGTCCTTGTTATTATGTTACTTTTTTACTTCTCTGCTTTGTCTCCGCTAATTATAAAAAGTTGTTCCTTATGTTACGTTATGTTATACTGATCTACCCCTGTTCGATGTAAACCGACCTGATATGGTATTCAACCTTGAAGGTCGGTATAGAAAAATGTTAAATAAAAAATATAAAATAAGGCCTGGATGAACAGGCACAGCAACTGAATTAAAAGACGTGTGGGAACACAAGGCCTGGATGAACAGGCACATCATTCGCGGACAGAGGTTGATCCCAGCTAGGGACACAAGGCCTGGATGAACAGGCACACAATCGAATTAAAACACTGGTAGCTCGCCAGCATCTTTCTGATGCATGCTAGAATATTGGTAGCGGTATGGGCAAGGTCCGTCAGGTGGGTGTGCAGTAAAGCCCACCTCCACCCTGATGCTTGTTCAGGAAAGGACTCCCTGGAACGGGTCCACCCCTAGAGTTGGGTGTACCCGGTGTTTACATTGGCGTCCAGTGAATATCGTTGGCGTCTAGTGAATTCCGACCGTACTTACGCACTTCAGCAGCCCGTCTACTAACAAACACTAGGAAAAGAGACCACATTTCCCCAGTCCTAAAAGACCTCCACTGGTTACCAATTCAGTTCTGAGTCATTTACAAATCCATCACCTTGATATACAAAATCATTCACCAACACACCATAATCGACCTACAAATTCCTCTCCGTTTATACAAATGCACAAGACCGACCAGGGAAGCCTACAGAGGATGCCTCCTTGTTCCACCCACCAAAACCACTAATCACAGCACCTTAAGAGATCGAGCCCTTTCCACAGCAGGCCCACCGTTATGGAACTCCATCCCCCCAGATCTCAGAAATGAACCTTGCCTCCTAACCTTTCGGAAAAGACTCAAGACATGGCTTTTCAGGCAAGCCTTCCCGAACTCCACCTAACACGCATCATCAATAAATTCTCTGCTCAGAAGCTGTATATATTGGACTCCATATTTATATTGTACTCTTGTATATTTATATTGTACACATGTATATAATTAACCTCCTCTATCTCTCTTTATTTCTTACACTCCCAGTTCATTAGCCCCTGTTAATTGTAACTGCATCTCTTCACCACGTGTACTGTATTTATGTTTTAGGTTGTTTTCTTTGCACCCCTGTTTTCTGTAAACCGACATGATGTTAAAGATTTCATGAATGCCGGTATAAAAAAACCTTAAATAAATAAAATAAATAAGTACCGTAAGGGAAAGTTGAAAAGAACTTTGAAGAGCGAGTTCAAGAGGGCGTGAAACCGTTAAGAGGTAAACGGGTGGGGTCCGTGCAGTCCGCCTACAGGATTCAACCCGGTGGGTTCGGTCGGACCGGGGTTTCGGTGGATCCCCCACCCCCACCCCTTTTGCGGGGGATGGGGGGGGCGGTGAACGCCTCCCGGACGGCCCCGGCCCCCGCAGGGCGCATTTCCTCCGCGGCAGTGCGCCGCGACCGGCTCCGTGTCGGCTGGGAAGGCCCAGGGGGGGGCAGGTGGCCCTCCGCTCCGGTGGCGCATGTTATAGCCCCCCCCCCGGCAGCAGCTTCGCCGTTTCCCCCGGCATTTTTACTCCTAGCAAAACCTCTACCAAGTAGACAGGGGTCTGTATATTGATATCCCAGCACCTGCTCTTTGAATACCGCTCTTGCCTTACCGACTCGCTGTGTCAATATTTATTATTACAGATAGCAATAGATGGAACGGAATATAGTTTTGTAAATCTATATGCTCCCAATCAGGACCAGGGGACATTCTTTAACGAAGTCAACAATCTTATCTTGTTGCATGGGAAGAGGAACCTCATTGTGGGGGGTGACCTCAATGTATCTGATCTCTTGTTAATAAAGTTACAAATATAATAAAAAAAACACCTGTGGGAACACAAGGCCTGGATGAAGAGGCACATCATTCGAGGACAGAGGTCAATCCCACCTAGGGACACAAGCCGCGGAGGAAAAGAAACTAACCAGTATTCCCTCAGTAACGGCGAGTGAAGAGGGAAAAGCCCGGTGCCGAATCTCCGCCACTCCAGGTTCGGGGGATCTGAACCCGACTCCCTTTCCATCGGCCGAGGGCGACGTAGGCCATCGCCCGTCCCTTCCGAATGGCTCTCGCCTATCTCTTAGGACCGACTGACCCATGTTGAACTGCTGTTCACATGGAACCCTTCTCCACTTCGGCCTTCAAGAAGAATGCTCAGTCTGTTTAAAATATGGAAATTGAACAGACCCACTCAAGAAGAATGCTCAGTCTGTTTAAAATAAGAAAATGAACGGACCCACTCTGAAGGACAATGCTCAGTCTGTTTAAAATAACAAAATTAACAGACCCACTCAAGGACAATGCTCAGTCTGTTTAAAATAACAAAATTAACAGACACACTCAAGGACAATGCTCAGTCTGTTTAAAATAAGAAAATTGAACAGACCCACTCAAGAAGAATGCTCAGTCTGTTTAAAATAAGAAAATGAACAGACCCACTCAAGAAGAATGCTCAGCTGGAAGGCAATGCATGGCTTTGTGTATTTTGGTGGATGGTGCTGGAATACTATTTACTCTAAACAGCGATAATGGCCACATTCCGCCTGGTATTCCTTAATATTAAGGGACTGAATTCACCTTATAAAAGGCATAGCCTGTTTAAAGAATTAAATCTGCTGAAAGCAGATGTAGTATTCATTCAAGAATCTCATTTAAAGCATAAGCATGAGATCTTATTAAGAAACTCACATTATCTTCAACAATTTTTTACTCCTAGCAAAACCTCTACCAAGTGCACAGGGGTTTGTATATTGATAGCCCAGCACCTGCTGTTTGAATACCGCTCTTGCCTTACCGACCCGCTGGGTCGATATT
This sequence comes from Rhinatrema bivittatum, assembly GCF_901001135.1. Lineage (NCBI taxonomy): Eukaryota > Metazoa > Chordata > Amphibia > Gymnophiona > Rhinatrematidae > Rhinatrema > Rhinatrema bivittatum. The sequence continues at coordinate 62,973 of NW_021821326.1, read as the reverse complement.
TATTATTACAGATAGCAATAGATGGAACGGAATATAGTTGTGTAAATCTATATGCTCCCAATGTATTTATTTATTTATTTTTGTTTTTATACACCGACGCTCCTGTATAATATACACATCGCACCGATGTACAATGAAACAAAACTGTCGCCTCGGGGGCTTACATTTAACAAATAACCAATCAGGACCAGGGGACATTCTTTAACGAAGTCAACAATCTTATCTTGTTGCATGGGAAGGGGAACCTTAATGTTGGGGGGTGACCTCAATGTATCTGATCTCTTGTTAATAAAGTTACAAATATAATAAAAAAAACACGTGTGGGAACACAAGGCCTGGATGAACAGGTGTTCCGCAGGGTTCAACATTAACAGCCACCCTTTTTAATATTTATGTTTTACCTATATGTCACTTTTTAAATGGGCTTGTTTTCACATTTTATTTGTATGCTGACGATATTCAGTTTTTAGTACCTCTTGAAAATTCAGTAGAGGCCACGTTAGAAATTGGTAAAATGTTTATTTTATCTTTAAAACAGCGACTTCAACACTTGCGCTTAGTTCTGAATATGGACAAAACTGAAATTGTGCTTCTTGAACGCAAATGTCATGTTAAAAGTATTCCAGATTTGAGGTGAAATGCTAACACTAAAATAAGTCCTGTTTTTTATACCCGTGACTTAGGTATGATTATAGACACTGAATTCTCTTTTAAAAAGCATATTGCCGTCAAATTGAAAGATGGTTATTTTAAACTATTAACTTTAAGAAAGTTAAAGCCATTCATAAATTTTAAAGATTTTATATCTGTTTTACAGACCTTGATTTTTGCGAATTTAGATTACTGTAATTCTTTATTACTTGGCTTACCGGTTTCATATATTAGACCATTGCAGGTCTTGCAGAATGCAGCAGCACGTGTTCTGTCTGGTAAACGGAAATGCGACCAATATTACCGCCACATTGATCAAGTTTCATTGGCTTCCAATCCAATATCGCATACAATATAAAGTGGCCTGTTTAATTCAAAATGTTGTACACGGGGAGCGAACGGAATGGCTGAATACATCTCTACGCCAGCACATACCTCAGAGAGAGCTGAGATAGGCTAATAAGGGCTTGTTATCAATTCCCAATATTAAATCGGCAAGGCTTACACAAGCCTTGCCAATATTATAATAATATATTATAAATAATATTGCCCCTCCAATATTCTCCTCATTTACTAGTTTGCTACCCTACTTATGCACTTCAGCTGATGAAAAAGGAATTTGAAGATCTCTCAGAAATAATAATACGTGTGGGAACACAAGGTCTGGATGAACAGGCAGGCACAGCAATGGACTTAAAACACCAATAGGAACACAAGGCCTGGAGGAACAGGCACAACCATGGAGTTAAAACACCAGTAGGAACATGGATGAACACGGATACTCGGATAGTAAATTTTCTTTTTAATGGATTTATATTCTTTTTTTTTTAAAGTTTCTAGCACTTCATACTTGATTACACTCAGGTACTGTAGGTATTTCCCTATCCCCAGAGGAACACAAGGCCTGGAGGAACGGGCACAGCAACGGAGTTAAAACACTTGTGGGAACACAAGGCCTGGATAAAGAGGCGCAGCAGTCGAGCACAGAGGTCAATCCCACCTAGGGACACAAGGCCTGCATGAACAGGCACATCATTCGAGGACAGAGGTCAATCCCAGCTAGGGACACAAGGCCTGGAGGAACAGGCAGGCACAACAATGGAGTTAAAACACCAGTAGGAACATGGATGAACACGGATACTCGGATAGTAAATTTTTTTTTTAATGGATTTTTTTTTTTTCAAAAGTTTCTAGCACTTCATACTTGATTACGCTCAGGTACTGTATGTATTATTTCCCTATCCCCAGAGGAACACAAGGCCTGGAGGAACAGGCACATCATTCGAGGACATAGGTCAATCCCAGCTAGGGACACAAGGCCTGGAGGAACAGGCACATGAACTAGGTTAAAACACTTGTGGGAACACAAGGCCTGGAGGAACAGGCACATTATTTGAGGACAGAGGTCAATCCCAGCTAGGGACACAAGGCCTGGATGAACAGGCACAACCATGGAGTTAAAACACCTGTGGGAACACAAGGCATGGATGAACGGGCACAGCAATGGAGGTATAACACTTGTAGGAACACAAGGGCTGCACAGTAGACGCCGGTCAGGCACAGCGATTCATGTCAAGAACATGTGCTGCAGTGCTTACATTATCTTGAGCATAGGAGGCAATTGGAGCTGCTGCAAGGCTTTCAATAGCTTTTATTCATCTTGCCATTCACAAGGAAAATCTGGAAAGCCAAGCAATGGCAGGTTTACTTTCAAAAACACTAGCATTTCCATCAAGTCTGGTGACAGCCTTGAGCGGTGAGGGCTCATGATATCCCCTGTCATTGAAAAGACACGTTCACTGGGCAAACTGGTTGGTGGACATGACAGATATCCTTCAGCCATTTTGGCTAGGTGTGGCCAGACAGTGGACTTGTGTGCCCAATATGCCAGCGGATCTGTCTGCATGTTCTCTATCGGCTCTGAGAGATACCGTGTCACTGACAGCTGTGCTGCTGTCTCCTCCTGTGCTTGGGAGGGCTGAGAGTCACTCAATCCAGTTACTTTCTCTCTCGCCCGTTGCACAACTGATGAATCTTTATGGCCGACATGCCTTGGGCGTTCTGACGTGGAGGAGGAGGTACTAATAATAGTATCTGTCACTGACACAGTGCTTCTGCTGCCAGGGCTAGCAGCAGCACAACTCTGTGACGTGCCTGCTGTTTCCACCTCTTCTTCAAGCCTAATCTGTCTCCGCCTATGGCGCTCCTGTTCACGGACCTTTGCTAACAACAGCTCCTTCACAAATGACAGACAATTGGTCTGTAGGGCGAGTTTACCTTTCACACGGGGATCACAGACAGAGGCGAGCATGTATGTGCTGTCCTCTGTTAAAGGCCTTAATCTGTCTTTCACCTGCTGCTGCAAAACGTCCACACACTGCAGCACCTCAGCAGTCATTCCCTCTTGCCGTTTAAAGCCCTCCAAATGGTCATCCAGGAATTTCACTATAGGGATGATGTCAGCCAAGGTGGAACTTCTGGAACTCAGCTCCTCCGTGACATCCTTGAAGGGCTGCAGGATTTTTACCAGCTGACTCATGACTAACCAATCGTGATGCCCTAGGGGATTCTGCACACCTATGTCTATTGTACCAGAAAGTTCATGAAGGGGTGTCTGCAGCTCCAGTAACCTCTCCAGCATCATAAAGGTGGAATTCCACCGGGTGGCAACGTCTTGAATGAGATGCTTCTGAGGCATATCCAAATCAGTCTGCTTTTCTCGGAGAACCTGCCCCGCCCTGACACTTCTGTGGAAGTGTACTGCTATGTTCCTGCACTTGTGTATTAACCTACGCAGGTATTCAGTCTCCTTGTCCTTGGACTCCAAGCCCAGACCTGACTTCACTACCAGATGCAGAGTGTGTGCAAAACATCGGATGTTCTTAAACCGCCCATCTCTTATTGCCTTAACCATGTTTGCACCGTTGTCTGTGACAAAAAAGCCTGTCCGCGTTTTACTGTCTCGCTGGTGTACTTGCCAGCTCGCCAGCATCTTTCTGATGCATGCTAGAATATTGGCAGCGGTATGGGCATGGTCCGTCAGGTGGGTGTGCAGTAAAGCCCACCTCCACCCTGATGCTTGTTCAGTTATAGAGCTGCTGGCTGCCCCTGCCTCTGCCATGTCCCACCAGTGTGCTGTCAGAGAGAGGTAAGAGTGTGCAGCATTCATGGCGGTCCAGATATCGCAGGTGAAATGCACTCTTCCGTCTGCCTTACCTAGCAGTGCTTGCAAGCGACTGAGACAGTGCTTGTACAGGCTGGGGATGACCTTTCTACTAAATGTGGTTCTGGAGGGGACTTTGTAATTTGGAAGTACGACCTTCAAAAAATGTTTGAAACCCACATTTTCCACTAACTGCAGGGGCTGGTCATCAAGGGCAATCATTTCCCAATGCTCCTGGTTACAACTTTTGAGGCTGCCTGCCTCCTACCCCGGGATAGCGTTACCGCACTCCACCCCATTTCCTCCATGGTGCATTGTCGCTTCTGCCACATGTCAGTGGGTTGCTGGCCTGCCGCCTGACTGCTAGAAGGGTATGAGGGCGTGGGCTGACTCTGCTGCTTTCCTACCACTGCACCCTGGTTGGAAGGGGAAAGGGTCCCCCGACGGAAACTGCCACCATCCCCAGATGGCAGTAATCTTGTTGGGTGTTGCCTCTTAATATGATGCTCCATGCCAAAATTTGACAGATGTCCCATTTGCTTGCCTCTGCTAATATCCCTGGCACAGTAATTACACCGAGCATAACGCGGGTCTTCTGTCACTTTAAAATGTGCCCAGATCGCAGATTTCTTTTGTGATCCTCCTCTCTTTCCCACCCTGGGGGTGGATGGTGGCACTGGAGTTGAGGTACTACTAGTGGGTGTGGGTGGTGCACCCACTGCACCCGGCGAAGCAATGCCAGCGGGGGCAACAGTCACCCTCTGTCTCCCTTCTGACAGCTCTTCCTCCTCCTCGATATCAGTGGAATGTCTCCCCTGCCGCAGAATTCTGGAGGTGGAGGCTAAAACAGGACTAACTGACAATTCTACCGAAGATTCCTCAGGTATTACATCTTCCGTTTCTGATGAGAATCCCATCCAAGAAGATTCTTCTTCTGAATCAGAAGCTAACAGTGCCAGCGCTACCTTGTCACCGCGAAGTTTTACTGAAGACTTCTGTCCCCTGGCTGCTCTTGGGTGTGTAAATTTTGTTTGGCTAGACTCTGCCTCATCTTCACTCTCCTCCAAAACTACAGGGCCAGAAACACGTGGTGGCGATTGCAAAGTTTCATGGTCTGATTTCTTTTTTTTTGCCATGGAACTGCCATCCCCTACAAAGACGTTTGATTGCGACAGTTGCCTTTTTAGCTGTACTGGTGGTGTTGCACTGGTGTCTTTTGCGGTGCCTCCGCTGCCAGTCCCACTAAGTCGCTTGCATCTCTCTTTCCCTGACATTATGGATTTAATTTCACTGAGTACTAGTGGTAACACTGCCCACTGTCCCACAATAATAATGTTCAGTCTGTTTAAAATACCAAAATGAACAGACCCACTCAAGAAGAATGCACAGTCTGTTTAAAATAACAAAATTGAACAGACCCACTCAAGGACAATGCTCAGTCTGTTTAAAATAACAAAATTAACAGACCCACTCAAGGACAATGCTCAGTCTGTTTAAAATAAGAAAATTGAACAGACCCACTCAAGGACAATGCTCAGTCTGTTTAAAATAACAAAATTAACAGACCCACTCAAGAAGAATGCTCAGTCTGTTTAAAATAACAAAATTAACAGACCCACTCAAGAAGAATGCTCAGTCTGTTTAAAATAACAAAATTGAACGGACCCACTCAAGAAGAATGCTCAGTCTGTTTAAAATAACAAAATTGAACAGACCCACTCAAGGACAATGCTCAGTCTATTTAAAATAAGAAAATTGAACAGACCCACTCAAGGACAATGCTCAGTCTGTTTAAAATAACAAAATTAACAGACCCACTCAAGGACAATGCTCAGTCTGTTTAAAATAACAAAATTAACAGACCCACTCAAGGACAATGCTCAGTCTGTTTAAAATAAAAAAATTGAACAGATCCACTCAAGGACAATGCTCAGTCTGTTTAAAATAAAAAAATTGAACAGACCCACTCAAGAAGAATGCTCAGTCTGTGTAAAATAACAAAATGAACGGACCAACTCTGAAGGACAATGCTCAGTCTGTTTAAAATAACAAAATTGAACAGACCCACTCAAGGACAATGCTCAGTCTGTTTAAAAATAGCAAATTGAACAGACTCGCTGAAGGCCAATCTTCAGTTTGTTTACAATGCCCACTGCCTCACTGCCTGCCTGGCAATGCACTGAATGTGTGTGTCTGTGTGTGTGCAGTGCACACAGAACTAAAGTAGCTATGAGGCAGAGTACTGCCAGCCCTGGCACTGAGTGACCACCCAGCACAGAACCAGTCAAGGACAATGTTGTTAAGTCTGTTTAAAAATAGCAAATTGAACAGACTCGCTGAAGGCCAATCTTCAGTTTGTTTACAATGCCCACTGCCTCACTGCCTGCCTGGCAATGCACTGAATGTGTGTGTCTGTGTGTGTGCAGTGCACACAGAACTAAAGTAGCTATGAGGCAGAGTACTGCCAGCCCTGGCACTGAGTGACCACCCAGCACAGAACCAGTCAAGGACAAGGTTGTTAAGTCTGTTTAAAAATAGCAAATTGAACAGACTCACTGAAGGCCAATCTTCAGTTTGTTTACAATGCCCACTGCCTCACTGCCTGCCTGGCAATGCACTGAATGTGTGTGTCTGTGTGTGTGCAGTGCACACAGAACTAAAGTAGATATGAGGCAGAGTACTGCCAGCCCTAGCACTTCACAGCATAAAAGCTACAGACTCACTCAATATTGTCAATAACAATGTTCAGTTGTTTTTTTTGTTAGCCTAACAGAGAATCTGTTCTGTGTTGTCTATCAAATCTGGTTCTGCTTTCTTGCCTGTCTCAGCCTACCACCCAGCCCACCTCCCCACACAATCGCTGAAAATGTCCGCGAGCCCTCGTGCTCCTGCTACTTTTATAGTGCTGGCTCGTCAGGAAATCCTCAGAGAAGCACTGAATGACAGCACGATTCGCTGCATTCAGTGCTTCTCTGAAAACGTGAACGCAGATTCTCTGCGTTCCGGTATCCATGCTGACCTGTCCGACCCTTTCCTGTGAGTCACTGCGACTCACAGGAAAGGGTCAGACAGGTTGGCATGGTTACCGCAGGGGCGCCGCCATTTTGAGGTAATCCGGGGCTCCGAGCTCGCAGCTAATGGCGGCGAGAAAGCACGCGCATCGCGGTTCAACGTATTCAACATAGCTATGTTGAATAAGTTGGAAATCCGCTCGTATACGCCTCATCACTTTTTTAAGTTAAAAAAAAAAATATAAGTAGCGTTTTACATATGCGGTCAAAACGAATGCACACCCCTAGTACCTGGGTGCCAACCTCTGGGACGGTGCACGCAGATGAAGATTCTTAGCGCTCAACCAGGCTTTATTGTCAGGTAGGAAGACTGGTGCAGGACGCCGATATCAATCAGCCACCCTCTGTGCTATACTAACCGCTGCCGAGAGCTTCCGTTGTATGGTTCTCCAAAGGTTATGTAACTGGAGGGCTGATGATTGAGCCACCAGAGAGGGAACAGGCGTCGGCACTGGAACTGGGGGCCTGAGTTGTCGACCAAAAACAACCTGAAAGGGGAATTTCCCAGTAACAGAGTGGGTGTGATTGTTATAAGAAAACTCAGCCCATGGAAGTAGTGCTGCCCAGTTGTTCTGTCTCTTCGTTGCAAAGCTGCGGAGAAAGGTCTTCAGTGAGAGATTCATTCATTCTGTCTGCCCATTGCTCTGAGGGTGGAAGGCTGTAGATAGATTCAACTGTACTCCAAACTTCTTGCATAGTGCCCGCCAATACCGGGCAGTGAACTGGGACCCACGGTCAGATACTATGCTTTGCGGGAGACCGTGGGCTCGAAAGATGTGTTGTGAAAATAGTAGAGCCAGTTCGGGTGCTGACGGGAGCTTGGGCAGGGGCACCAAGTGAACCATTTTAGAAAAGCGTTCTACTGTGACCCAATTTCTGTGCTCCCCTCGGAGGATGGGAGGTCTACCACAAAGTCGGTGGCACCAGCAAGGGTTGTAAGTGACCCCAGGGGCGGCCACTTAATGGCTTATGCCTGGCACATATAGGACATGAATCCACATAAATCCAAACATCTTGCCGCACATTTGGCCACCAATAATAGCGGTTGAGAAGGTCGAGGGTTCTCTCTCTACCCGCATGTTCGCCCATGAGAGAATCATGAGCCCAACTTAAGACCTTCTTGTGATCCCTGCGAGGAACAACCACTCTCCCAATAGCGGTTACCGTGGTGCTGGACAAGTTGATCTTGGCAGGATCTATGATGTACTGTGGCAGGTCGTCTTTCTCTTCTAATATAGAGTTACGGGATAAAGCATCCGCTCGGACATTTTTAGAAGCTGGACGGTATCTGAGTGTAAAATCAAATTGATTGAAGAACAGAGACCAGCGAGCCTGCCTGGGGTTTAAACGTTGAGCTTGGCATAGGAACTCCAAGTTTTTGTGATCAGTATACACTGTGATGGGGTAACTGGCTCCCTCCAGCCACTGTGTCCATTCTTCAAATGCCAACTTGATGGCCAGCAGTTCTTTATCCCCAATACTGTAATTGCACTCTGTGGGTTTAAACTTCTTGGAGAAGTATGAGCAAGGTAGTAGTCGACCAGTACTAGAGCTTTGGCATAGTACCGCACCGACTGCTATATTGGACGCGTCCACCTCTACTATGAATGATCGAAGCAGATCTGGGTGGTGTAAGCAAGTCTCAAGCAGGAAGGCCTCTTTGAGCCTCTCGAAGGCCAGACATGCCTCATTGGGCCAGACTCGAGCATCCACCCCCTTCTTGGTCAGGGCAGTCAGTGGTGCCACTAATCGTGAATATTGAGGTATGAAGTGTCTATAAAAGTTTGTGAACCCTAAAATGCGTAGGGCCTTCAAGCCCGTGGGACGAGGCCAGTTCCTGATGGCTGATACCTTCTCGGGTCCATGTGGAACACAGTTGCAGAGATGATATATCCCAAAAACGGCAACGAGTCCCATTCAAATATGCACTTCTCCAGCTTTATGTACAGATGATTGTCTCTGAGAATCTGCAGCACTTGTTTGATGTGCTTACGGTGGGAAGTTAAGTCCCGAGAGTAATTGAGAACATCATCTAAATACACGATTACTGAAGAGTACAACAATTTGCGAAGTACTTCATTCATTAAGTGTTGGAAGACTGCTGGTGCTTTACATAAGCCAAAAGGCATTACCAAGTACTCATAGTGCCCGTCCCGGGTGTTAAAGGCTGTCTTCCATTCATCTCCGGGACGGATTCTGACCAGGTTGTATGCCCCTCTTAAATCCAATTTGGTGAAAATTCTGGCTCCCTGAAGTTTGTCCAGGAGTTCGGGGAATAACGGAAGTGGGTAGCGGTCCTTCTTGGTAATGGCATATAACCCCCAGTAATCAATACAAGGTCTCAGGGACACATCCTTTTTCCCTACGAAAAAGAATCCCACCCCGGCGGGGTGGACTTGGAGGGACGGATGAACCCCTTGGCAAGGTTCTCGGTGATATATTCTGACATTGCCTGGGTCTCAGGTTGAGATAAGGGATACACCCTTCCTCCGGGTGGTGTTTTTCCGGGTAACAGCTCTATCGCACAGTCGAACGGGCGATATTGTGGCAGTATCTCTGCTTTTTTCTTTGAAAACACATCTAAGAATTCTTCATAGGGAGCCGGCAGTAACACGTCAGTCTGTGCCAGTGTTACTCATCGGACCAGAGGCATCCGGATACAGTTTTGAAAGCAGTGAGGACTCCACCGGGCGATTTGCAAAGAATCCCAATGGATTACCAGGGAATGTTGTTGCAACCAGGGTAGTCTGAGGACCACCGGATGTACTGCTTTTTCAAGAATCAGAAAGGAGATCTCCTCCGAGTGCAAAACTCCGGTCTGTAGAGTGAGTGGTGTGGTAACAGTCTAAATACTTCTTGGAAGCACAGTGCCATGGATGGATGTGATCAGCAGCGTTGGCCTGCGAGACCGCATGGGAATCTGGAGCTGTTGCACCAAATCGTGAAGAATAAATTTCCCACCTGCACCGGAATCGATGAAGGCTAGAGTCTCGAAAGAGCTTCCAGGATATTTCAAGGTTATTGGTACAGTACATTGAGAAGCTGCATTGACACAGCCTAGTATTAGCTCCCCGGTTTCACCTAGGCTCTGGTGTTTTCTGCTCATTCCTTACACTGGGCCAGGAAGTGACCCTTCCCACCACAGTAGAGGCATAATCCCAGGTTTTGACGACGACGCTTCTCGGGGGACAGTGAGGTATGCCCCAGTTGCATTGGCTCCTCCGTAGGATGGTCAGGGGGTGCAGAGGCGCTCTTGGTTGCAGGTGTCAGTGGCATGGAAAAGGCTGGAGCCAGAGGAGCCATCCGACGCGGAGGCCACCCCTCCCTAGCCCTCTGCTGGAGGCGCTGATCTATGCACCCTGCTACCTCAATTAGCACGTTGAGGTCCTCAGGAAGATCTCGGGCGGCTAACTCATCCTTAATCCTTGCCAAGAGACCTTCTAAAAATATTCCATGCAGGGAGTCGTCACGCCAACAAACCTCCAGGGCCAAGATACGAAACTCGAGGGCATACTCCGCCAGGGGGAGAGCCCCCTGCCATAGCTGGAACAACTCCGAGGTTGCGGAAGCCACATGTGCAGGTTTGTCGAACGCCAATTTGAAGTTCTCCACAAACAGTGAAAGGTCGTTTAACATGGTGTCATTCCGCTCCCACATGGGAGATGCCCAGCTCAACGCCCTTCCATCCAAGAGGGAGAAGATATAGGCCACTTTGACCGAGTCCATGGGGAACTGTGCGGGTAGCAAGGAGAACCGCACGAAGCACTGGTTCAGGAAACCCCGACATGCTTTTGACTCCCCTGAAAAGCGAAACGGAGCTGGTAGCTGGGTTGGAGTGTGAATATTCACTACCGGAGGCAATACTTGCTCCCGGGCCGGTACCTGGGGCGCAGCGTCCTGCCGATTAGCCAAGCGCTCCATTGTGGCTGCCAATGCGTCTAAGCAGTGTTGTTGCTGCTGTATATGCTGCGCTATTCCGGGTATGGCCTGGAGACCAGCGAGGTCCGCTGGATCCATGGCCTTGCAAACTGTTGAGAATCAGAAAGTGGATCCTTGGTCCAACCGGCGAAGAAGGGAAGAAGTAATTCTCTGCAGATGGAATAGCTCAGAAGGCGGTGCCGCTGCTGAAGGCAGACGATCTTCACCCTGGAAGTCCGTGACCCCTCCAGGCGAGTCCTGTGGAGGCCCGGACTGCTGGGATTTAGGTGGCTTCGCCCTGGAAGCTCGAGGTCCCCCCAGGAGGAGCCCATAGGGATCCTGGCCACTGGGACTTAGGAGAGCGGCTAGAGACGGTAACGAGAGAACAGACCAGGTTCAGAACAGGCAGCTGAAGATGTGGACAAGAGAACAGACCAGGATCAGGACCAGAAGATACTCCGAAGATTGGTTCCAAACCATGGACTGGAACGGGAAGGCTGAACAGGCTGGCAGGAACAGGCAACCAGGATAAGGCAGGTAGGCAGGCAGGATCAGGCAGGCAGGATCAGGCAGACAGAATCAGGATCAGGATCAGGCAGGCAAGATCAGGACAGCAACTCTCCACTCAGACGAGTCAACCACGTTGCAAGGCGAGGATCTGGGGTCAGACGCCGAGTTTAAATCTCCCTCGGCGTCTGACGTCAGCAAGGAGGCCGGCTCTGCTCTTTGCGCCAGAGGCCCTTTAAAAAGGTTCCCTCTGCGCGCGTGCGAGCCAAAGGGGTGGGGTCAACGCAGCGTTCAGCGGCGTCTCCCTCGCAGGGACGCCGTATTGTAGCCCCAAACAGGCCCAGGGGATCTGCGGCCCCGCCGGTGTCTCCTTCGCAAAAGGAAGGTAAGGGTCCGGTCACGAGGGTCGCGACCGGAACCGCAATAGCGGGTAGTCATTTAGCCTTCCTTTCACCTTCTCTAATGTCTGGTATACATCAGATCTGGTTACAAGATAGTATTTTTAAACAACATCCATGCTTGAACCATTGCAGTTGCTCCTTTCAGTTTTTTCCTAATCATTTTCCTCATTTTGACATATTCACCTTTTTGAAAGTTAAACGCTGTCACAGTAGATTTATTTTTTGTGCTTCCTCCAGTTATTAAGTCAAATTTGATAAAGTTGTGATCACAATTGCCAAGTGGCTCCAACAGTTACCTTTTGCACCAAATCCTGTGTTCCAGTAAAGATTAGTGTATAATAGTTTCCCCTTGAGCAAATTGATGAGTTGTTTCATCACTTTGGACACAAATGGGGTTCCATGATCCATCAGAATCTCCTTGGGCAGCCCAAGTCATAAAAATACCTCCATTAGGGCAGTCGCCAGTAGGGATGTGAATCGTTTTAGGACGATTAAAATTATCGTCCGATAATTTTAATATTGTCTTAAACCGTTATGGAACACAATACAATAGAGCCTCGCTGAACGACCTCCTGCAGTCGATCTCCTGCCGGCGCCATTTTCCGTAAGGAAAACGATTCGCGGCGGGAAATCGCTCCCTGACCCCCGCTGGACCTCCAGGAACTTTTGGTCAGCTTGGGGGGGGGGCCTCCTGACCCCCACAAGACTTGCCAAAAGTCCAGCGGGGGTCCGGAAGGACCTCCTGCCATCCAATCGTGTTCGTCTATGGCCGCTGCCATTTTTCGGCGCCATTTTGGAAAATGGCGCCGGCTGAAGACAACAAGATTCAGTAGCAGGAGCCCGTTCCGGACCGCTGCCGTTCCGGACCGCCGCTGGACCGCCAGGTTATTTAAGTCATTTGGGGGGGGTTCGGGAGGGTGGGGGATTTAATTTAAAAAGTTGGGGGTGGGTTTTAGGGGGTTTTAATGTGCCGGTTTTGTGATTTTTCGATTTTTCACGATTTTTCACGATATTTTACCCCCCCAAACGGCAACAATACGATTCCCTCCCCCTCCCAGCTGAAATCGATCGTTAAGACGATCGAGGACACGATTCACATCTCTAGTCGCCAGCATTGGGAGTTTCATATTCCATAGCGGTACTGCTTCCAGATATCTTGTGACATAGGGCTGGATTCACTAATGCCGCAAGGCATAGTGAATCCCGCGATAACGGGGGGCGTGGGGGCAAAACAGGGGGACGGTCCTGTGCTAGCCAGCAGCAATTGCACCTCCATAAAAGGTGTAGTTATTCGGCGCGAAATAGGCAACAAAAAGGCTCCTTACCTTTTCGCTGTCTGCGCCGTCTTCGCGGAGTCGGCCCCAAATCCTCCTCTTCTGGGGCCGACTCCGCCCCGATGCAGCTAGCACAGGCCTGTGCTAACCTTTCTAGTTATCACACGCTTGAGCTGGTAGCGCAAGCGTGCGATAGCCTTAGAAAATAAGGCCCATAGTCAGGAATGATGAAGATGTACATATTTCCTTGACTAAATATCTTTTGTGGCTCCACAAGATTCATGCCCACCCTTTCAAAAGGGGTCTCAATTCTGACCATTGATATGAGAGGTACTGCTCGTACACTGGCAGATTTAGTGAGTTGGTAGGTAGGACAGGACCGGCAATAGAACAGCACCTGTTCTTGTAGGCCCAGCTAATAGAATTGTGCCAAAATGTTCCCTAGGTCTTTTCCTCCCCCAGGTGACCCCCCTAGAAGTTGGTTGTGAGCTATTTGCATAACCTTCTGGTGATAGGATATGGGAACTAGGAGTTGTTCTATCAATTCCCCTTCCCTTTCTTGGTAAAGTAAGTCCCCTTTCATTACAAAATAAGGAGAAATAGTGTCTGTTATCTCTGTCCCAGGGACTGGCTTTCCATACACCCACTTAAAGAACTCATCTTCTCTCTGGGCCCATCTGAAGCCCCCGGGACACCCCCCTTTCCCATTCAAAGGTGCCAGGTATGACATTCTGGGTTAGTTGCTGCTCTTCCCCTGAATCCAACAATTCCTCCCCAGTTGCCTCTAAATTAGCAGCATAACTATATTTGTCCTGTTGGCGTTACCTCCAGGATTTAGGAGTTTTAGAGTCTTTATGTTTGGGTCTTCTAAAGGGAAGCATTTTGGGAATGCCAATTCTTCATGGTTATGGCTGCACAAACCCATTGTGAGCTGTTTCAAAAGGTTCTCAAATTATGGATAATCCCATCCCATCACCACAGGGTAGGGTTAACCAAGGAAGAACTCCCACTTCCATTCTGTCTTGGCTGACAGGGTCTTCAGTTGTTGCAGGCTTGTTGGTTATTGCCATTGGTCCTCTTGGATACATGTGATGGTCACGTGATACATGTGATGGAACTTTTATATACCGACATTCATGTGAAAAAGTACATATCATATTGTTTTACAGCGAAAAGAGAGAAGCATAAACAAATGCGTTACATCGAACAAGGGTTATGGGACCTGGGATCCAAATTACAAAGAAATACTATGTTCTTCCTGATACATAACAGGGTGGCAAAAACTGACTTAGATGGAAAAGATATCATGAAGGAAACAGATCCAAAGTAATTCGTGGCTAGTGGGTTGAGGTGATAGTGAGAGGCAAGACCTGTCTGCGGGGTAGAATCATTGTTTAGACTGTTGAAATACATCTGTACCCATTTCACTAATTCTCTTTAAATGAGTGTTTTTATACTTCCTGAGTCCACCAATGCCTAGGTAGGAATGACATATAGCTTACCTACAATCAGAAAAGTAGAGATTCCCCAGCTGGGAAGATCCACAACATTACAAACGTGTGGGGTCACAGCAAGCATTAATATCCATTGGTTCACCTTCCCTGCGGGGGCAGTCCCATGCAAAATGACCTCTCTCTCTGCAACTGAAATATGGCAGTCCCATTACTTTTTGCAGTTGAGGAGAAAAGCCCATCCTGTCTGACTCCACCAGCTGTCAAGGTCTCTTTGCATCCTCTACCTGGGTCAGGAGGTCTCCCCTCATCCTGTAGCAATTCAGTAATGGATTGAGTTTGGTAATAAGCCTCCACCATTTCCAACGCTGTCTCTAGTATAAGATTTGGGTGACTGAACAACCACTGCTGCATAGGGTATCCTAGGTCATCTTGGAATTGTTTCAGAAAAAAAACATGTTGGCTACCTCCACCCCAGTCTGCCCTTCTGTGTGCAGCTACTTCCAAGCCATCGCTCTCGGTAGGCTTCTGGGGTGAAGTCAGAGAGAGAGAGAAAGCTATGTAAAGAGTGCATCAACCTAGGTAGAGAGTACATTGTACAAATCTACTTCTGTTTTCCCTTTCAGCAAGACAGATGACACAAAATCTTCACTCCTGTATATTTTGCAGGTCATAACTCTGACTGTGTTTGTAAAAGTGCCCTCCTAAGTCTATCCCACCACCAAACTACCCCCCCCCCCCCTTACAGTGTTATAAATAGTAGATAGACATATTGGTATGTAATAGGGATGTGAATCGTTTTTGAACGATTAAAATTATCGTCAGATAATTTTAAAATCGTCCAAAATCATTAGAGTGCATGATACAATACAAATGCCCACGATTTATCGTCAGGGGCATTTGTATTTTATCGTTAAATAGGGCACGGGAATTATTTGGGTGAGGGTGGGAAAACCGGCACACCAAAACAACCCCTAAACCCACCCCAACCCTTTAAAACCAATTCCTTACCCTCCCCCACCCTCCCGAACCCCCCCCAAAATGTTAAGTTACCTGGTGGTCCAGTGGGGGGGGGGGGGGGGGTCCCGGCGTGATCTCCCGCTCTCGGGCCATCGGTGCCATTTTGGCTACCACTAATTAAAATGGCGCCGATGGCCCGATAAAAAAAAAACCCCACCAGACCCTTTAAATCGACCCCCCACCCTCCCAACCCGACCCATCGCAAATTTTTTTTTACGGAGGCCCACGCCGCTAAAGATGGCGCCGGCCATCCAGTGCTCCTACCATGTGACAGGGGCCGGCCAATGGCACGGATACCCTGTCACATGGTAAGGGCAAAGGGGCATCGGCACCATTTTTTTTTTTTTAGAACAGCTGATGCCTGGGAACGGGAAATCTTTCGCCGAGGCCCCCCTGGATCTCTCCTCTCCCCGAGGCCCCCCTGGATCTCACCCCGAGGCCCCCCGAGGCCCCCCTGGACCACCAGGTAACTTTAAAAGGTTTTGGGGGGGTCGGGAGGGGGGGGGTCGATTTAAAGGGTCGGGTGGTTTGTTTTTTTTTTAGTGGCGCGGGCCTCCGTAAAAAAAAAAAAAATTAGCGATGTGAATTGGAATCGGAAACGATTCCAATTCACATATCTTAACGATCAGATTCGGGCCCCCCAGCCAAATCTGATCGTTAAGACAATCTGGCACACGATTCACATCTCTAGTATGTAACTGATGTGGGAGATGGGACATTTGTTTAGCCACGCTCCCTTTTTTTTTTTTTTTATCATGGGTGCTATGCTTGCTATATTTATAGCAAAATGATAAATCTAGGCCTGAGTTAGCACTGTGTTTCACTGCGTAATTTTTCTCACAGCATCTGCTTCTGGTCAATTTGGATTTGCAGGGGGTGTTCTGCAGTTGCTGCTGCCCTGTAACAAATGGACTGAGGCTCCAGTTTCCATGGGAATTAAAGCTGGTCCCTTAAGGTTGACTGAGGGATTTTCTTGTAGAGTACCTCACAGATGGGAATTATACAACTAAATTAGTTGGGAGGAGTTTGTATGACATGTGATCATCATCACTTCTAAAGTGGGAAAGTCCCTGCAAACCCATTTCTAATCCTTCCTATGCTCCTTTATGATGCTAGATCTTTGCTAGTTTTATATGATTCAGACTATTCTGCAGTGATTATCTCTACACTTGGTTCATCTTTCTGAATTTATGTTCTCTTACTGCTTATGTTATGGCCACCAGGGAAAACGGTGGTGCCAAAGAGGCTCCCTAGCAAGGTGCTAGCCTGGGCACATGACTCCCAGTTGGCTGGACATCCAGGACGTGACTGGACTCTGAATCTTCTTCACTAAAAAAATAGAAAACTGGTACAATATGCAATAGATACCATGACAATGTAAGAAGTTGTCACATATATAAATGAGTTAATTGACATGTTAAACCCTCATTTTTTAGCACATTATACACTTATGCTGAATAAGTGTCTTAATATTCAAAACACTTATAATTTATAGTGTTTGCTCAATATGTTTTAATCATAGGGTATTGTCACGTCATTTCTCAATAGCCACAACTTGTGAATAATTTTTTATCAAGACAATTATATTATGAATTTTTGAATTTTTTCAAAAGTTTTTTTTAAAGAGAAAACATTATTCCTTCATCGTTTTAAGTGAAAGAAAAAAGGGTTTTTTTGACTTATCCTTCCCAGTGAACATCTGTAGCCAAATACGCTGATACAGAAGCTTCTCCGTTTCAAATTGTTTTTGGTCGACAACCCAGGCTACCTTTACTCCTGCCATTGCCTGTTCCCTCACTAGCAGCACAGCTAATGGTGACACAATTGAAAAGACTCTGGGTGCATACCCAGCAAAAGCTACTACGGGCGGCTCGCACCACAAAAAAAATTTGCAGACAAACACCGAAGACCAGCTCCTCGTTTCTGTCCAGGAGAAAAGGTGTAGCTTAGCACCAGGCATATTCATCTACGGGTTCCATCCATGTGACTTGCTCCTCACTACATAGGTCTCTTCCCGGTGCTGTGGCAGCTGGGTCCCATGACCTATCAACTTTGTCTGCCTGCCACATTAAGAATCCACAATTCTTTCCACGTGCCTCTTTTGAAGCCCTTGGTTCTTACTTGGCCTACTCAGAAGGTTCCTGAAGCTTCACAACCCACTGTGGAGGAAGACCCTATATACCAGGTTCGTGAGGTTCTCGATGTCCGGAAACGAGGCAGGAAGTGGGAGTACCTCCTAGTTTGGGAGGGATTTGGGCCTGAGGAGAATTCCTGGGAGCCTGCTAAGAACATTCTGGATAAGAACCTCATACACAACTTTCACATAGATCACCCAGGAAAGCCCAAGCCTTTTAGGGGGAGGCCTAAAGGAGGGAGTACTGTTATGGCTGCCGGTCATGGTGGTCCGCGACTGGGCCAGTCACTCATCCGTGGCATTGGGCTCCCCTTGGGATGCCTGCGGGATCTGGAAGCCGCCGCTGATGTCTTCTTCGCAGCTGTGGCCGCTTCCAAGATGGCCACCTCTTACTCTTTGCTGACTCTGCCCCCACCGGGTCTCTCTAGGACTCCTTCCTGGTCTCCTGTATTTAAGGAGAGGTCTGCTCCTCAGACCTTGCCTTGGTATCTTGGCTCTTGGTCCTGTGAGTTCCTGTGTCTCGAGTTCTTGGTCCGCTGTCGGCTTGTCTGGTTCATGTTCTTCTTGGTCCTTGTTCCTGATTCTCCTCTCATTGGACTGATTCCTCTGGCTTCGACCCCTGGACCAGCTTCCGACCATTCCTCTGGCTTCGACCCCTGGACTGGCTTCCGACCATTCTTCTGGCTTAGACCCTCGGACCGGCTTCTGACCATCCTCCGGATATCTACACTTGAATTGACTTCGACCTGCTGGAGGCACCAGCAATCTGGATTACACGACCTGCATGAGGCGCCTGCATCCAGATCTTCTTCGGTCTCCAGAGAGTCTCCTAAGTCCCAGCGGCTGGGTTCCTATGGGCTCCTCCTGGGAGAATTGCGAGCTTCCATGGTGAAGTCTTCATTCCACATCTACATCATCAGTCCTCACCTTCTGACAGTAGGGACCTAAGAGGGTTTACTCTCCTAGATAGCGCTAACTCTACTTCAGACCTAGGGTCCACTGCCACAACAGTAACAGCTTACTCATTCAGGTATCATCACATCTATTCACATTTTTAGGCTCATAATAATGTTGCATGTATTGGGTATATGATAATAGACATAAAAGGGGTTTAATTAATAAATGTGGAATCAAGTGTGCAGTAGTGCCAAATGTCAAGGCTTTAGGTCTAATCAAACAGAATTGTCTAACCATTTGTTTCCATTTCTAGCTCAACCAATTCATCAAGGAGGTTCATTTTAAAACCCCTAATGGGCATGAGATTTTCTTCGATGATGAAGGGAATGTCCCAGCTCACTTTGACATTATAAACTGGGTCCTGCACCCCAGTGGCTACTTCAGAAGCATCAATGTTGGAAAATTCAATCTTTTAGCTTCAAGTGGGCAGCTCTTTGTGAACAAAAGTGCCATCTTGTGGAATCCTTCCTTTAAACAGGTTTACCATTTTATATTCTTTTTTTCTGTAGACTTTGTAGAGAGGAAGTAAGGAAGGATTAAAAAAAACACAGAGGAAGAACAGGATTTTTAGGTAAATGTTTGAATCATATTCTTGTTGAAATTAAGGATGGAGAAATAAGACATAGAACAAATGGTCTTTCACTTTTGTGATAAAATTCACCAGATCTGATTTTTGCATCATGTCAATGTAGTAGCTCAGAAATACTCTACAGTATACACAATGGGTCCAATATTCAAAGCATGTTCAGTGCTATTTAGCTGGATAAGCAGGACTTATGTGGCTGAGTAACCACTCAGCTAACTCTCTCCGCCCCTGATCTATCCAGTACATGACTACTTTTTTTGTGAGTGTAACTTTTAGCTATATAAGGGACTTATGGCTTGATTCACTAAAGCTTTTCTCCCATTCTGCATCTATGGTAAAAGACTGATGAATCAGGCCCTTATATGCTTTGTCATATAAGGGCCTGATTATATGCTTTGTCATATAAGGGCCTGATTATATGCTTTGTCATATAAGGGCCTGATTCATCAGTCTTTTACCATAGATGCAGAATGGGAGAAAAGCTTTAGTGAATCAAGCCATAAGTCCCTTATATAGCTAAAAGTTACACTCACAAAAAAAGTAGTCATGTACTGGATGGATCAGGGGCGGAGAGAGTTAGCTGTACCGATATTCATAGTTAGCCATATAAGTTTATGTCTAAGTTTAAACTCCCTATAGAGCAGGTCTAAACTTATCCAGGTAGAGTTATCTGGTGAAGTGTGCACATATAAGAGTATATTTAAAGGCTTTGCTGTGCCACTGAAAGACTTCACTTTAAATGCATATCCAGCAAAGCTCTTTGCTTCAATGGCAGGGGGGAAGGAGAAAAAGAGGATTTATATTCAGGCAACAACCAACAAGGACTGGGTAAACAACCAACAAGGACTGGGTAAACAAGTATGGGTGTAGCTTGCTTGTTATGGCGGTTACTATCCCGAATCAATTAAGCCTGATACTTCACTTGGAATACATATCCAGTGTAGCTCACTGCTTCAACAGCAGGGGGGGGGTAAAGAAAAGAAGATTTATATTCAGACAACAACCAACAAGGACTGAATTGCACAGGCTGGGTAAACAAATTACCTATGGGAGTAGCTTGCTTATTGCGGCAGTTACTACCCTAACCAATTAAGCTAAATACTTCACTTAGATGCAGCTCCAGCATTGCTCTCTACATCAATGGTGAGGGTGGAAGGTAACTAGAACCAAAAAGTTACTAATAAGGGCCAAGAGTAACAGATAAGTATGAGAGAAAAAAAAATAAGTGTGAAAGCTTACTGGGCAGACTGGATGGGCTTTTTGGTCTTCTTCTGCCACCATTTCTATGTTTTCTGTGTTTCTATGTAACTTAACCGGATAAGTTCTAACCGGCGAAGTTACCTACATGACCAGCTTTGAATATCTACCCCAATGAATACACCAGAAGTTTTGATAGTAGAGGTGCATACGAAGCTCCTTACAGAGTAAGGCACCTGCTGAATATGGTATGTGACTATTTTCTCTTTCTTCCTTGCCTCAGACCCCCTGCTCTGTGTGCTCTGAGAGCTGTACTCCAGGATACAGGAAAGTTCTTCAGAAACTGAAACCGGTCTGCTGCTTTGACTGTGTCCCTTGCTCTGAAGGGCAATATTCCAACAAAACAGGTAGGCAAAACACATAGGCCCAGATTTTCAAAGCCCTACGCGAGCCGGGCCTATTTTAAAAAGGCCCAGCGACGCGTGTAAAGCCCTGGGATGCATCTAAGTCCCAGGGCTTTGGGAAAGGGGAGGGGGCAGGGTGGGGTGGTCCATAGGTTGGGGTGGGGTGAGCTAGAGGTCATCAGCACAGTGGCCATTTGCCGCTGTGCCGAGGGATCATGTGCCGGCAGGGTGCCGGTGCGTGCAACCTGCACCTGCCCCAAGGCAGGTGCAAAAGGTAAGTTAAAGGAATGGAGGGTTAGAATATCACATCTATTCACATTTTTAGGCTCAAAATAATGCTGTGCGTGCAGGTTTGAAAATCTACCCCATAATATCATGGCAGAAATATGGAACATCTACACTTACCAACTCAATGTGAGCAAACACAGGTACGCACCTGCACGTATTACAAAAATACATGCAACAATATAGCAATATACTAGATATTTCAATGCAGTTCTACAATATGATTAATGATAGAGGATTCAATGCAGTAATGGTAAAGCATATTATTCACCAAGAAGCAAAAAGAAACATTCTATATAGTAAAGTCTTATCATGCACTCCAGACATCTCAAAGAATATTAGGAATCGTTTTTTTTTTAAATTATCCACCCTCTATGCGGATAAAGTATATGCCTTGTTCCACATCATGCATTCTTTTACCTGCATCATGGAAAGGCATACAAGACAGAGTAGTGTGGGTGGGTGAGATGGGGGAGGCAACGAGCATCATTTTAGCAATTTCAAATTTACACTATATGCATTGTTTTGCCCAGAACATAAAATATATTTCAATATTTCTTAAATTTCTATTCATCAACAATACAATTAAATCCAAGTTATTATTTCTCCTCTCCTAAAATTTCTGAATTGTAGGGTATTACAGCCTAAAGATTTTGTTTTTTATGTTTTTTTCTTTCATTTCAGGGGAAGGGATTTATTTGTTAATTTGCTTTCTTTATTTTCTGGTTGGTTCATTTCAACTCACCAAAAAGCCTAAAATAAAAAAATGTTGACTTATGTCTCCCAGTCCTTTGCTCTGCAAGACAAGGTCTCTGGGCCAGAATAGCTTGAGGTGCCTCTCCAAGTCTCCTTCTGCCAGCAATATTGAATGGGACTGGGATTTCCTGACTAAGCTGAACCAAGCCTGGCTGGAACTTATCCAGTACCTCTGATACCCTTCAAAAAATGTAGTCCAGGGACTTCCCCTGCCCCCACTTATCCATGTATTGGGTCCATCGATGGTGGCAGCATTGGAGCAGGCAGAAGTGATGCCCATTCACTCGTTCCTGCTGTCTCTTCTCACTTAAAAGATGGCAGCATTCATTGTAGTGAATGGTTCCAATGTGATATCACTTTGATAGTTTTCTCAGTGTCAGCTGACCCCATGTTCTAATCAATAGAAATTGCAAAGCCATACAATATATTACTGGCTATCTAGTTGTGGCACTGGTGTAACCCCACTTTAAAGCTACTCATGAGGGTTTGTATTTTTAAAACAAAAAGTGATGACGGGGGTAAGTGGAGATTACTTTTACACATTTCAGTGCCACAGCTGTTGCTATTCCAACAGATACTGAGACGTGGGGGCTGGGGTGATGCCTTTCTCTGATGATTTTTGAATGGGGTGAGAAGGGGATTAGAGAGGTTTGGTGCAGCCCCACCCGGTAGGCCCAGGACCCACGGAGAGAGTGGTGGATGCCTGGAATGCCCTTCCGGAGGAAGTGGTGAAGTCCAAAACTGTGAAGCACTTCAAAGGGGCATGGGATAAATATTGTGGATCCATCAGGTCCAGAGGACGCATATAAAGAGCAGGTAGTAAAATACTGCACGGAGCGGCAGTAGCCACAGAGGCATTCACGGAGCGGGATGCCAGTGGCCAGTGGTAGGTGTCCACCTTCATGGAGCGGAAGGATGTAGGGCTGTCATCTCCCAATTAAATAAAAAACAAAAACAAAAAACAAAACAGGGATGGGATCCATCAGGTCTAGAGGACACATATAAAGAGCAGGTAGTAAAATACTGCACGGAGCGGCAGTAGCCACAGAGGCATTCACGGAGCGGGATGCCAGTGGTAGGTGTCCATATAAAGAGCAGGTAGTAAAATACTGCACAGAGCGGCAGTAGCCACAGAGGCATTCACGGAGCGGGATGCCAGTGGCCAGTGGTAGGTGTCCACCTTCACGGAGCGGAAGGATGGAGGGCTGTCATCTCCCAATTAAATAAATAATAAAAAAACCCAGGGATGGGATCCATCAGTTCTAGAGGGCGCATATAAAGAGCAGGTAGTAAAACACTGCATGGAGCGGCAGTAGCCACAGAGGCATTAACGGAGCGGGATGCCAGTGGCCGGTGGTAGGTGTCCACCTTCACAGAGTAGAAGGATGAAGGGCATCCATCTCCCAATTAAAAAAAGAAAAGAAAAAAAGAAAAAAAAACAGGGATGGGTTCATGGGCTTATAGGTATTACCAATTATTAGGCTTTTCAATATTTGATGATAGTTAATGTGACTTTCAAGGCATTCTTCACTTTCGGTGCATGTCCGGCATGACTCCTTGCTTCAATGACAGGGGAAAAGAAAAACTGATACTTCACACATTTCCAGCATTGCCCTCTGCTTCATGGCAGAGAGCTATGCTGCCGCTTACCCAACTAATCAAACTTAATATTTCACTTGGAAGCAGCTCCAGCACTGCTCTCTACATTAATGGTGGGGGTGAAAAGGGAATTAGAACATAAGGTTACTAAGAGCCAAGAGAAACAGTTAAGTATGAGAACAAATGTGTGAAGCTTGCTGGGCAGACTGGATGGACCGGTTGGTCTTCTTCTGCCGTCATTTCTATATTTTGCCAGAGGAAGGAGGCTTGAAGGGACCTAAGGAAGCCCCAGCTGGGCCCATCCTGGGGCATGAAACCTATCTTGGGAGGGAGGGAGCATGAGATCTTTCCCCCTTATTTCCTCCCTTTATTTTTCTCCTTGAAAATTAAAAGAAAAATGCATTCATTTTTTTTGTTCAATCCATTAATAATGACCTAATAATGGCCTCATTCCTAGGTTTTTCAGCATTTGTTTGAAACAAATTGACATACCTATTGAACTGTTGGAATACAAATGTTTAAAAAATAAGAATTGTTATATAATATCTTCAATAGATGCTGAGAGCTGCATAAACTGCCCTGAAGATCAATGGCCCAATGAGAAGAAGGATGAGTGCCTCCAAAGAGTCATAGAATTCCTGTCCTATGAAGATCCCTTGGGTTCAGCTCTAGCTTCCATTGCCATCATGTTCTCCATCATCACTGCTGTAGTACTAGTAATTGTTATTATACATCAGGATACCCCTGTGGTGAAAGCCAATAACCGGGATCTCAGCTACATCCTCCTTCTCTCCCTCCTTCTCTCTTTCCTCTCTTGCTTGGTATTCATCAGCCCTGCTGGAAGAGTGACCTGTCTGCTCCGACAAGTTGCTTTTGGGGTTATTTTTACCATTGCTGTTTCTTCTGTGCTGGCAAAAACTATCACAGTAATCATTGCTTTCAATGCCACTAAGCCTAATAGCAAGTTAAGGAAGTGGGTAGGGACAGGATTTTCCAGTTGTCTAGTTCTTCTCTGCTCTTTGGGAGAGGTTCTGATATGCATTGCATGGCTGCTCATCTCGCCTCCATTCCCAGACTATGACACACAATCTGAAACTGGCAAGATGATCCTACAATGTAACGAGGGGTCCACCATAGCATTTTATAGTGTGATTGGGTACATTGGCTTCCTAGCTCTGTTAAGCTTCATTGTGGCTTTTCTGGCAAGGAAGTTGCCTGACAGTTTTAATGAGGCCCAGTTTATCACCTTCAGCATGCTGGTGTTCTGTAGTGTTTGGGTCTCCTTCATTCCAGCGTACCTGAGCACCAAAGGTAAATACATGGTGGCTGTGGAGATCTTTGCCATCCTGGCTTCCAGTGCTGGACTGCTGGGCTGTATATTCATCCCCAAGTGCTATATTATTCTGCTCAGGCCTGACCTAAATACAAGGGGGCATATAATTGGAAAACAATTTACTAATAAAGCTAAATAGGATAGGATTTCTTCCAAATGGCCTTGATCTTTATATCCCCTTAGCAATAAAGTGTATTACTTTCAGAATTGATGAAAACAAGTGAGTGTTACAAATTGTGTGCCATTATTTTGTGCTTCATGTGAAATAATGACCTATTTCTACATTCAAAAAATCCCTAGAGCCTCCAACCCAACTCCATCCATAAATGAGGCAATTTTCAAAAATTGGTGTATACGTTTTACCTGCAGACTCTGCTCCTGTTCTCAAAGGGAAAATAAAAGTATACTTTCTTTGAATATTGCTTTGCGAAAAATGACCCTCAGAGATTTCCTTCTTTCTCTGACAGTATTTTTCTGCAGCAAAACAATGTGCTTGATTTTGAAAATGCAAAACTACATGCATTGTTGTCTCCCCTACCTAATCCTGTTCTTTGGAATGCCTCCACACAATGTGGGTGAATGTATACACACAGGGGTAGATTTTCAGAGCCCTGCTCGCGTAAATCCGCCCAAAACCGGGCGGATTTACGCGAGCAGGGCCCTGCGCACCGGGAAGCCTATTTTACATAGGCCTACCGGTGCGCGCAGAGCCCCGGGACTCGCGTAAGTCCCGGGGTTTTCGGAGGGGGCGTGTCGGGGGGCGGGCCCGAACCGCATGGCGTTTTCGGGGCGTATCGGGAGCGTTCCGGGGGCGGGCCGGGGGGCGTGGCTACGGCCCAGGGCGGCCCGGGGGCGTGGCCGCGCCCTCCGGACCCGCCCCCAGGTCGCATCCCGGCGCGCAGGAGGCCCGCTGACGCGCGGGGATTTACGCCTCCCTCTGGGAGGCGTAAATCCCCCGACAAAGGTAAGGGGGGGTTTAGACAGGGCCGGGCGGGTGGGTTAGGGAGGGGAAGGTGAGGGGAGGGCAAAGGAAAGTTCCCTCCGAGGCCGCTCCGATTTCGGAGCGGCCTTGGAGGGAACGGGGGTAGGCTGCGCGGCTCGGCGCGCGCCGGCTATACAAAATCCATAGCCTTGCGCGCGCCGATCCCGGATTTTAGCGGATACGCGCGGCTCCGCACGTATCTACTAAAATCCAGCGTACTTTTGCTTGCGCCTGATGTGCCAGCAAAAGTAGGCCAAATCGCGCGGTTTGAAAATCTACCCCACAGTGGAAAAACACACTCAATTTTAGGTGTACAGAGGCGGGGTCATTTTAAAAAATTCCCTTTATCAGGGTAAAGCAGTATTTACCCAGGGGAATAGCTTTTGAAAATTGTCCTAATAGATAGATGGTGGATTTCAAACTGCCTGCAGAAATACAAAGTTTGTTGGTAGTTTTACCTTTGGACCTTTAACTAAAATCTAGAAAATCTAAGAAAAGTTGGGGAAAATAGACAGGAATGTAAAAATTAAAATGGAAGAATGAATATAGCAAATATGGTAAAAAGGACAAGATCGTTTTTTAGATATGTTAGTGATAGAAGGAAGTGCAAAAGTGACATTGTGAGACTCATAGGTGGGGACAGGAATAGGTAGAGGTTCATGGAGAAAAAGCAAAATTACTTTAAAAATATTTCTGTTCGGTATTCACTGTGGAAGGGCCGGGAACAGGACCACATAAAGCAAATACAAATTAGATTTGAAGTGAGGTAAAACTCAATTAATTTGCATAAAAGTGAGTTCATGACAAGTTAATTAAACTTAAAGTAGATAAGGAAATGTGAGATGTTCCAAAAAACAACATGGAATCTGATCCAATGTAGCAAGAATGCAGACAGAGCAAAAGAAGAACAGAATCAAGGAATCATTTTATTAATCAAATAGTAGAAATCAATGTCTGACTCTGGCCAAGTTTTGCCCATCAACGTGGGCTGCTTCAGGGGCTGTATTAATAATTACATTAATAAATTAATTTTAGATATTAAAAATAGAAATCATAATAATGTATAAAAAAGCACACACATATATACTTAATACAAACTGCATTAAGAACATATATAAAATACACCAAACACATGGTTCGGAGAGAGGTATCTTTAAAGGATACTAATGATGCATTAGAATTAGGGCATCCCGACAGTGAGGTTCCAATAATTAGAAAAGTAGTCCAAGTGCATGTAACTAAAAACTAACCTGAGCTAAATAATTCTAACTTATCCCTATCAATTAAAAAGCAGAATGAAAATACAAACAAAAAACAAACTTTGAAATGTTTGTATGCTAATGCCAGAAGTCTAAGAAGTAAGATGGGAGAATTAGAATGTATAGCAGTGAATGATGACATAGACTTAATTGGCATCTAGGAGACATGGTGGAAAGAGGATAACCAAAGGGACAGTGCTATACCGGGGTACAAATTATATCACAATGACAGAGAGGAGCACTCGGGAGGTGTGGCGCTTTATGTCCAGGATGGCATAGAGTCCAACAAGATAAACATCCTGCATGAGACTAAATACAAAGTTGAATCTTTATGGGTAGAAATCCCTTGTGTGTCGGGGAAGACTATAGTGATAGGAGTATACTACTGTCCACCTGGTCAAGAAGGTGAGAAGGACAGTGAAATGCTAAGAGAAATTAGGGAAGCTAACCAATTGGTAGTGCAGTAATAATGGGAGACTTCAATTACCACTACTGTAAAACACGTTGTATAACAATATTTCAGAGTTAACATATGTGTTTTTGTAAAAATAATTCACTTACTACCTTATTAAGGACCATCATACCACCCGTGGCATGCATGCATTTGATGCCTGTATTTTCAGCCACATTGGGTCATCTTTAGTCATCTGTCCTATAAAATTTAAATTTAAATGCAAACAATCTTTTTTGCTTTTTTTGTATTCAAATAGTATGTGGAAAAGAAGAGATTTTACTGTCATGCAAGTCCTGCTCAGTTACCTCTACTGGCGTATGTGGACAATACACTTGCTGCTGTCAAGCAAGTCCCGCTCAGATACTTCTATTAGCGTTTCAAGAACAATACATTTGCCTCCTCGTTCAGAATAACTGCATTCATTGATCTTCCAAAAATCAGCGCTGCCGCACTGTTTATCGAGGTCCTGCTTTGCCGCACGGGTGTCCCCTGTTCGTTGTATGCTAGCGCCGCCATGCTGCCGCACAAGTCGGGATTAAGCACCGCCGCGCTGGATCACAGAACTCCGACTTACATTTCGCAGTGATTGCTGCTTCAGGGACTAGGAAGTATACTTAGATAGTGCTTTTTAGAAATGCATTTTGGATTCCACATCTGTCATATTTCCGAGCTTCGCACCATGTTCTGATTCTGGCGTCACGCTAGAGAGATAACGTTCCTGGATGGAATAAATGATAGCTTTATGGAACAATTGGTTCAGGAACCGACGAGAGAGGGAGCAATTTTAGATCTAATTCTCAGTGGAGCACAGGACTTGGTGAGAGAGGTAACGGTGGTGGGGCCGCTTGGCAATAGTGATCATAATATGATCAAATTTGATTTAATGACTGGAAGAGGAACAGTGTGCAAATCCAAGACTCTCATGATAAACTTTCAAAAGGGAAACTTTGATAAAATGAGAAAAATTGTTAGAAAAAACCTGAAAGGAGCAGCTACAAAAGTAAAAAATGTCCAAGAGGCGTGGTCATTGTTAAAAAAATACCATTCTAGAAGCACAGTCCAGATGTATTCCACACATTAAGAAAGGTGGAAAGAAGGCAAAACGATTACCGGCATGGTTAAAAGGGGAGGTGAAAGAAGCTATTTTAGCCAAAAGATCTTCATTCAAATATTGGCAGAAGGATCCAACAGAAGAAAATAGGATAAAGCATAAACATTGGCAAGTTAAATGTAAGACATTGATAAGCAGGCTAAGAGAGAATTTGAAAAGAAGTTGGCTGTAGAGGCAAAAACTCACAGTAAAAACATTTTTAAATATATCCGAAGCAGAAAGCCTGTGAGGGAGTCAGTTGGACCGTTAGATGATCGAGGGGTTAAAAGGGCACTTAGAGAAGATAAGGCCATCGTGGAAAGATTAAATGATTTCTTTGCTTCGGTGTTTATTGAAGAGGATGTTGGGGAGGTACATGTAATGGAGAAGGTTTTCATGGGTAATGATTCAGATGAACTGAATCAAATCATGGTGAACCTAGAAGATGTGGTAGGCCTGATTGACAAACTGAAGAGTAGTAAATCACCCGGACCGGATGGTATAAACCCCAGAGTTCTGAAGGAACTAAAAAATGAAATTTCAGACCTATTAGTAAAAATTTGTAACTTATCATTAAAATCATCCATTGTACCTGAAGACTGGAGGATAGCAACTGTAACCCCAATATTTAAAAAGGGCTCCAGGGGCGATTCTGGAAACTACAGACTGGTTAGCCTGACTTCAGTGCCAGGAAAAATAGTGGAAAGTGTTCTAAACATCAAAATCACAGAACATATAGAAAGACATGGTTTAATGGAACAAAGTCAGCATGGCTTTACCCAGGGCAAGTCTTGCCTCACAAATCTGCTTCACTTTTTTGAAGGAGTAAATAAACATGTGGATAAAGGTGAACCGGTAGATATAGTATACTTGGATTTTCAGAAGGTGTTTGACAAAGTTCCTCATGAGAGGCTTCTAGGAAAAGTAAAAAGTCATGGGATAGGTGGCGATGTCCTTTCATGGATTGCAAACTGGCTAAAAACAGGAAACAGAGAGTAGGATTAAATGGACAATTTTCTCAGTGGAAGGGAGTGGACAGTGGAGTGCCTCAGGGATCTGTATTGGGACCCTTACTTTTCAATATATTTATAAATTATCTGGAAAGAAATACGACGAGTGAGATAATCAAATTTGCAGATGACACAAAATTGTTCAGAGTAGTTAAATCACAACAGATTGTGATAAATTGCAGGAAGACCTTGTAAGACTCTAAAAATGGGCATCCAAATGGCAGATGAAATTTAATGTGGATAAGTGCAAGGTGATGCATATAGGGAAAAATAACCCATACTATAATTACACAATGTTGGGTTCCATATTAGGTGCTACAACCCAAGAAAGAGATCTAGGTGTCATAGTGGATAACACATTGAAATCGTCAGTTCAGTGTGCTGCGGCAGTCAAAAAAGCTAACAGAATGTTGGGAATTATTAGAAAGAGAATGGTGAATAAAACGGAAAATGTCATAATGCCTCTGTATTGCTCCATGGTGAGACCGCACCTTGAATACTGTGTACAATTCTGGTCGCCGCATCTCAAAAAATATATAATTGCGATGGAGAAGGTACAGAGAAGGGCTACCAAAATGATAAGGGGAATGGAACAGCTCCCCTCTGAGAAAGACTAAAGAGGTTAGGACTTTTCAGCTTGGAGAAGAGACGACTGAGGGGAGATATGATAGAGGTGTTTAAAATTATGAGAGGTCTAGAATGGGTAGATGTGAATCGGTTATTTACTCTTTCGGATAGTAGAAAGACTAGGGGGCACTCCATGAAGTTAGCATGGGGCACATTTAAAACTAATTGGAGAAAGTTCTTTTTTACTCAACGCACAATTAAACTCTGGAATTTGTTGCTAGAGGATGTGTTTAGTGCAGTTAGTATAGCTGTGTTTAAAAAAGGATTGGATAAGTTCTTGGAGGAAAAGTCCATTACCTGCTATTAAGTTCACCTAGAGAATAGCCACTGCCATTAGCAATGGTAACATGGAATAGACTTAGTTTTTGGGTACTTGCCAGGTTCTTGTGGCCTGGATTGGCCACTGTTGGAAACAGGATACTGGGTTGATGGACCCTTGGTCTGACTCAGTATGGCATTTTCTTATGTTCTTATGTTCTTGTAGCAAGCAGAGTGTCAGAAAGAACCATGAGGCGCCGATAAAGGGACAAAGCAGCAGAAAGACTAGCACCAACACACTGAGGAACCATAATAGTGGCAAGAACACTACAAGGAGTTGAGTGAGTCATCTGGTATATGGCAGCAAGGCTGAGTGGCAGAAAATTGATAGGGACAAAGACAGGCTGGCAGAGCTGAGGTAGTCTGGTTCCTTTGGTTTCGAAATGGTCAAGACAGGCTGGACCTGGGGAGGGTTCCCTTTCCTTTGCGCAGGAAAGGGATCCCTAGAATGGGTTCGCACCTAGAGTGGGGTGTTTCCGTTGGTATCTACTGAGCTCTCACTGATCTTTTAAAATCTGGGAATTTAGCTTCAGAGAGCACCCCTGTTCCAATATACGTGAGTCTGCAAAAACACCCACAGGCCCATGAGGCAGTGCCTGGATGTACACTAAAACTGGGATCGCTGTATGTGCACACACCAAGCTTTTAATTTCAAAAGAGGCCCACTGGGGATTTGGCTTCAGAGAGCAACCCTTTCCTAATATACGTGAGTCTGCAAAACCGCCTAGTACATTGACTTCTTGGCTTAAAAGAGCACAAAGAGACAGTCTGAGTTCAATAAAAATAAACACTGCAGTTAAATAAAAAAGCATGGCATACTTGGCACAATAGTAAAAATGAAGAAATATCTTTTTCAATCAAAAATTCTATCAAAATAGCTAGAAATTGAATATATCTCCCACCCACAACACCCAAATCCTGCTTGCAACCTACCCTTGGGGGTAAAATAAGTTGAAAAATGCCACTGCTGGTAGCTTATCTCAGTGGCAGAGACAGACGGTCTCAGATCAATAAAAAAAAAGTGCAGTCAAAAAAAAAACATGTCTAGCTGGCACTAAAGCCACATCGAACAAATATTTTTTTCAGTGGAATATTCTATCAAAGTAGCTTGCAATTGAATACAGATTTGAGACACTCAGACTAGCTCTGAGTAAAGCCACCATCCCCAGACAACCTCCCCAGACCATCCCCGCAAAGAAAGTGCATGGCAAGTGTTAGGGAAACTGCAGAATCAGCTGCAGCACTGACATTTGGCCTGCAGTAGAGATGACCTGACTATCTATCCTTGAGTATTGTTTAGACTGGAACTGCTGGCAAGGAGTAATCCTGTCCCACAAACACACAGTCTAGTTTGGCACGCACACTTGTTGACATTGGGCTATAAAGGACGAGCAGCTATGGCTGCAAAACGGGGAGAGCGAGAAACATACTTTCGCTTTGCTGGCAAGCAAAGTACTGCGTGTCACTTTGTAGACATACGAAGTGACTGGGTCCCTTTTGCCTGTACTGGGCTCTCTCTCTGAGACAGGCTGATGAAAAGGGTATTGTGAGTATTGGCCGAAATATTGTGCACGGATACAGATGAATATGCTTAGAATTGTTTTTGATGCTTAAGAACTGTAAGAACTGTACCTTTTAATATTAAGAACTGTATGCTTAGAATTGTTTTTGATGCTTAAGAACTGTAAGAACTGTACCTTTTAATACTTAGAACTGTATATGCTTAGAACTGTATACTTTAGTGCTTAGAACTGTATATGCTTAGAATTGTATATTTTAGTACTTAGAACTGTATACCTTTAAAACTTAGAATTATTAAGATTGTATATCAATAAACATATTATTTTACTCTTACCTTATTCTCGCCTACCTCACTCCTAACAGCAAGCCACGTGCTTAAGGTATAAATAGTGCTGTGTAATCAGGAATAGCGTCACAAAGCACTGAGTGAGAGCAGTGATTTGCTGCATTAGAAAAATGTTTGGCTCTGATAGGTTGCATTCTGGTCTCCTTGCCAACCTGTCTGAACCACTCTATGACAGGGCTGTGAGGTCACTTATGACTCACAGGAAAGGGTTGGTTTTGCTATCTCCTATTTCAAATGGCCGCTAAGAAAGCACTGTGAGCCAAAAGAATGAAACTAAGATGATATGTTGTATTCGTGGGGGATCGCGATGTGTTTTGCGAACCCACAAGTACAACGAATAGGGATTTATGCATTGCGGATTGCCCATGCGTTGAAAACAAATGCACATCCCTAATAAGTAATAGTTTTAGTTCACCTGGCTCTTAATACTAGAGCTGCAGATGCCATTTACTAAGAAGGTAAGTGTTTGGATCAGAACTTTTTTTATTTTACACTACAACCTGCACCAATGTAATTCATTATAATGCATGCTTAGTTACAATTTGCAAAAGCTGTATTAAAAATGGACTTCTTATTTTATTTTTTGTTAAATTTATAAACTTAAAATAAGGATGATCTATTCTATCTAATGTTCTTGAGTACTTCATCATCAGGTGCAGATATCAATGTGATTTGTGTCTTTTTCTAAACTAAATCATTGCAAAATTTATGACAATATTGTTGTGCTGGAGGTGGACTCTTGGCCTGGTACAGGATTGGTATGGCCCTCTGGTCAGACCCAGAGAGTGCCTGCCACTAGGAAGCAGAGCACACGAGGAGATAGAGGCTGGCGGGAGCGTCACCAATAACATACCAGGGTTTCCGGATGTTGAGCCCTTGGGTACTCGGGCCGCCTGGACTTAGGTGGGCCTTGCAGGGTCTCCCATAGAGGTGGCGGAGAGGTGTGCCCTCCATGAGCAAGGGTGCGTGACTGATACTGACAGAATGGGCCAGTGGAGGCTCTGGAGACCTCAGGGAAGTAACAGTTCAGGAAGGTCCTCCGGGCAAGACAGGCAGGGCCTGTGGGTCTGATCAGACGAAGGCCACAGTCAGTATCCAAGCAGGTTGGTCTGGGGGGTCACTGAAGGCAGAAAGAGAGTATCCGAGTGAAGCGCAAGGGTCAAAGACAGGGTATCCAACCAGAAGTGGTTAGCCAAAACAAGGGTCAAATCCAGGGTCAGTCTGAGCGTAGTCAAGTCAAGCGATGGTCAGTTCCAGGCAGCAATCAGTATAGTCAGGCAGGCAGAGGTCAGGTCCAGGCAGCAGTTAAATGTAGTCAGGAAACAGGCAGGGGTCAAGTTCAGGCAGAGATCAGTCATAGTCAGGTAAGCAGAAGTCAGTACCAAGAATCAGTCCGAAGGGTACTACCAGGGAATGTGGGGCAGGAAGAAGACAGATGCTGGAGACACTGATGACCACAGGAACACAGGAACGCTGGAACAAGGAGACTCTGGAACAAGGAAACACTGGAACTCAGGATAAGGCAAACTAGAACACCACAGTGTCAACCCGATTACCAAGGCACGGTCCTGGGGACAAGGCCTCGCTATTTATAGGGCTACTAGGTGATGTCATCATCCTGCATCCGAATCGGTTTTCCCATGCTTGGCCCTTTAAAGTTCAGGATGTTGGCCGCACGTGCCCTTAGCAACAGGGCAGAGGTGGCCGAGGATGCGGAGCCCCGACGGGAGCTCTGCTGTGAGGTCTGCGGTATGGAGGAAGCCGGAGATGGTCACAGTGAGCATTGGGGATGCCGAGAGCTGGTAGCAGCGGCAAGACCCAAACTAGTGGAGGGCAGCGCAAGGTGAGCAGGCCCAGTCGCGGTACCCAACAGCCGGGACGCGCAACAGTACCCCCCTTCTTGGCCTCCCCCTTACCAGTCTGGGTTTTTCTGTGTTTTACTGATGGAACTCTTGAAGAAGACTTTTATCGAGAATGTGGTGAGAGAGCTCCCATGAATTCTCTTCTGGGCCAAACATTGGGAGGTAATCCCAATGGCCCTGAAGACGTCGGACGTCTAAGACTTCTATAGAAACATAGAAACATAGAAATGACGGCAGAAGACCAAAAGGCCCATCCAGTCTTCACAGAAAGCTTTCACACTTATTTTCTCATACTTATCTGTTACTCTGACTGCCGAGTTCAGGGCTCTTATTTTTTACTTTTTGATTCTAATATCCTTCCGGCCACGCCATTGATGCAGAGAGCAGTGTTGAAGCTGTATGAAAGTGAAATATAACACTTAATGTTTGATGGTAGTATCCATCGTATCGAGGAAGTTACCCCGATGTTTGTATACCCATACTGCTCAGATCAATGACTTGTTAGATGTTGGCTGGATGTAAATCCCATTTCTTTATTCCCCCCTCTGCCATTGAAGCAGTGAGTTGTGCTGTATATGCATTCAAATTGAAGTATCAGGCCGATTTGTTAGGGGTAATAACTGCTGCAATTAGCAAGCTACTCCCTCGCTTATTTGTTTACCCAGACTGTGCAATTCAGTCCTTGTTGGTTGTTAGCAGAATGTAAATCATCTTATCTTCATCCCCCCCCCTGCCGCTGAAGCAGAGATAATGTTGAAGCAGAGATTTATGCTGGATATGCATTGAAAGTGAAGTATCAGGCTGTTGAGTCCGGTCTCAGACGGCTTCGACTCTTGTGCCTCACCTTTTTCTCAGCTCTCCCCACTAGCCTTGGGAAGATGGCCACTGCCACATCTGCAAGCTGCTCTCTCCAGTATCCCTGGAATGGCTATGGCTTAGCCTCCCAATATGAATCTACTAAGGGCCTCCTAGGGTGCGCGAGCGTGTGCTACCCACGTCTTTATTCCAGCTATGGTGCGAAACTCGGGGGTGTCCCCCTCAAGTGGCATCATTCCATCCAGGTATTTAGCCTGCCCTTGTTTGCTAGCTCATTGAGTTAGCAAGGATTTGACTCGTCCAGTCTACGCTACTCTGCCGCTTCCGTGCTGCCGCTGGAAGCTCTCTCTCTGCCCTTCGGGGTATTCTCTAACCTAGGTACCCGCTCCTCGGGGGCCCTCTGCTTTCTTTCAGGTGCCTTACTGGTATCAGGTACTCGCTCCTCGAGGGCCTGCTCTCCCTGCCTCGGTGCCTCTTACCATCTATGTCTGCCTGGTGGAATCACCAGCATTACAGCTACCATCTAGTGAGTAATCTAATTCTCAGTCTGACTCATCTACAGCTTGTCGTGCTGGGAAACTTACACCCCATCTCCCTATACCATCTTATTGAGACGGGTCCCCTTTGCTGAGGGTCACTGGACTGCTACCTATGGATCACCTCACTACTGCCACCTCTGGTGGTACACATCAGCTGTACAATAAAAGACACTACTCCGTGTTTGTGCTTCCTGAGTCTAGCCCAGTACTGTGGATCCCCACGGGGTTTCTCCCCGTGGGCGTGGTCATCTGCCACAGTACCCAAGAATCCACCAAAACACCTCACAACCATAACACAGGCTTAATTGGTTTGGGATAGTAACCACCGCAACAAGCAAGCTACTCTCACACTTACTTGTTTACCCAGACTGTGCTACCTTGTTGGTTGTTGCCTGAATGCAAATCCTCTTTTCCACATTTCCTCTTGCCCTTGAAGCATAGAGCATGTTTGGGTTAGCATTAACCATATGATCGTTTATTGAATAAGGGTATTAATCACTAGGTAGTAGCCGTCTTTCCCGCAAGCCACCCCCATGGATTCTCTAACTTGTAAGGG
Source organism: Rhinatrema bivittatum (assembly GCF_901001135.1). Lineage (NCBI taxonomy): Eukaryota > Metazoa > Chordata > Amphibia > Gymnophiona > Rhinatrematidae > Rhinatrema > Rhinatrema bivittatum. The sequence continues at coordinate 26,886 of NW_021821326.1, read as the reverse complement.
GTTTTCAGGTTCCGCTGAATGTCGCCTTGGTGGAGGAGGCCTTTGGGAAGACCAGGACAGGATCATGGGTTTGAGTAGTGACACGTGGAACATGCTGTGAATCTCCATGGACGCTGCCAGTGGAACGTGCTGTGAATCTCCATGGAAGCTGGCAGTTTCAGCTGGTAAGTGACTGTTCCTACCCATCGAAGGATGGGGAATGGATCAATAAATTTGGGAACTAACCATTGTGAAGGCAACCATAGCTGGATGTGCTTAGTACTAAGCCAGACTCTTTGTCCAGGCAAGAACAGAGATGCGGCCCGATGATGAGAGTCTGTGATGCACTTGGTCCAGTCAGCTGCTTGGTAGAGCCATTCCCTTACCTGGTTCCAGAGCTGGCATATGGTTTGTTCTGTAGATTGGGCTGCAGGTGAGGGTACATTGAGTGGAACCAGTAGTGGTAGGTGAGGTTTATGGCCAAAAACTACAGCAAAGGGGGAAAACTTCCATGGCAGAGGCAATATGGGTAATATGGGATAGTTCTGCCCATGGCAGGAGGTCAGCCCAGTTATCTTGCTGGTCATTGACATATGATCATAGGAAGGTTTTCAAAGACCAATTAGTCCTCTCTACCGGGCCATTTGCTTGCGGATGATATACTGACATTGTTTAATGTAATATTGAACTTCTTACAGAAAGACCTCCAATATTTAGCGGCAAATTGAGGACCACTATCAGAGACATTTTTTGTGGGAGACCATGTAAACAAAATATGTGGGTTAAGAATAGTCGAGCTAGTTCTGAAGCCAATGGGAGTCCAGGTTGTCCAGGGGACAAAGTGGGCCATTTTTGAGAAATGGTCTATTATGACCCAGATTACAGTATTTCCTTTTGAAGGAGGCAGATCCATGATGAAGTCTGTTGAAAGTCTAGACCAGGGTTCAGTGGGCGCAGGAAGTGGGTGAAGAAGCCCCCATGGATGACCAGTTGCAGCTTTTTGCTGTGCGCAAACTGGACAGGATTCCACATATTCTCGGGAGTCCTTAGTCATACCAGGTCACCAATAGTGCCTTCGGAGCATCTCGAGAGTTTGGGCTCGGCTGTGGTAACGGGCCAGTTTGGAGTTGTGAGCCCAACGAAGTACACATTCACGGAGATGATGAGGGACCACCGTCTTCACAGCTGGTACCAAGGTGGTAACTGCAATAGATATGCAGGCTGGATCAATAATGTGCATGGGAGTCTCGGATGTATCTTCTGGCTTGATGGAGTGAGAGAGCGCGTCTGCACAAAGATTTTTCACCGCTGGGTGATAGCGGAGCTCAAAATTGAAGCATGCAAAGAATAGGGCCCAGCGGACTTGTCGGGTAGAGTAACTTGGCCTCCTTTAGGTGCTCCAGGTTTTTATGGTCGGTATATATCTGAATCTGTGTTGTGTCCCTTCAAGCCAGGGATGCCAATTCTGGAGGGCAAGATTCACTGCTAGGAATTTGCAGTCCCCTATGGTATAATTTTGTTCTATGGAGGAGAATTTATGTGAATAAAAGGAACATGGAACTAGGGTTTCCTTGGTTGAGTATTGACTCAAGACCGCTCCTGGTCCAATAGCGGATGTATCGACTTCGACTATGAAGAGACAGTTAGGATCTGGGTAATGTAAACACGGGCCAGTACAGAAGGCCTCTTTCAAGGCATGGAATGCTGATTGGGCCTTTGGACTCCACACTAGAGGATCACATCCATTCCTCATCATAGCGATGAGTGGAGCAGCCAGTGTGGAGTAATTGGCGATGAAGTTTCGATAGTAATTTGTAAATCCAAGGAATCTTTGTAGGGCTCAGAGACCCACTGGTTGAGTCCAATCTCAAATACTCTGGAGTTTGTCAGGGTCCATTATTAACCCCCAGCTAGAGATGATGTAGCCCAGGAAGGGGAGACTGGTTTGCTAAAAAATGCACTTCTCCAATTTAGCATAGAGATGGTGGTCTCTGAGATACTGGAGGACTGTTTGAACGTGGGAACGATGAGACTTGGAGAAGATTAATATATCATCCAGATATATTACAATGAATGAGTACAAAAGGTCTCAGAAAATCTCATTCATTAGCCGCTGGAAGACTGCAGGGGCATTGCAAAGCCTGAAGGGCATTACTACGTACTCGTAGTGTCTGTCTCTTGTGTTGAAGGCAGTTTTCCAGATGTCTTCCAGTTGAATCCACACTAGGTTATATGCCCCACATAGATCTAGTTTGGTAAAGATTTGTGCACCCTGCAGGCAGTTGAACAGTTCACTGATAAGTGGCAGTGTGTACAGGTCCTTTCAGGTTACTGCATTCAGACAGCTGTCGTCTATGCATGGTCTCAGACTGCCATCCTTTTTCTTTACAAAGAAGAACCCGGCACCTGCCGGGGAAATAGAGGGTCTTATGAACCCTTTGGCCACATTTTCTTTGATGTATGCTACATCGTTTGAGTTTCTGGAAGTGAAAGAGGGTAGGTTCTGCCCTTGGGAGGCATGGCTCCAGGTAGGATTTCTATGGGGCAGTTGAACTTCCTGAGTGGAGGCAGGATATCAGTGTTTTGTTTGGAGAACACGTCTTTAAATTCCATGTACGAAGCAGGTAACCCGAAAAAGGTTGTAGAACTTAGGATTGACACGGATGGAGACACTTACCGTAAACACTGGGTTTGACATCAAGGGCCCCACTGGGTGAGTTTCAGGAATTGCCAGTCGAAGTGGAGTGTATGTAACTAGTGCCAAGGAAGTCCAAGGACTATGGGATGTGTTGATTGTTTCAAGATCAGAAGTGAGATATCCTCATCATGGAGGGTCCCAACGGTGAGGCGAATAGCCATGGTACAGTGAGTGATACGATCAGGGAGAGGTAATCATTGAATTGAGGTGATACATAGTGGTACCTCTAATGGTTGGACTGGTATCTGAAGGAGTGTGACAATTTCATCTAAAATGAAATTTCCACTTGCCAGTGTCCATGAGGGCGGTGGTGGCGAATAAACGTGACTCCCTAAGGAGGGATACAGGCAGCAACATTTGAGGGCCAGAAACTGTAGTGTCCAAGCTTGGGACCCCCGCTGGGCTCAGGCTTTGGAGTTTCCTAGAAGCACAGGACAGGCCTGGAGAAGATGCCTGGAACTACCGTAATACAGGCAGAGACCAGATTTTCTTCGTCCGAGACGTTCCTCTGGAGTCAGGCGGCCACGGTTGATCTGCGTTGGCTCCTCAGGTGGATGAGGGGCTGCTGCAAAGGCCTTCAAATTTCAACTAGGAACTCGTCGAATGAGGTGGCTTTAGTGCAGGAGGTTGAAGAGCTCTTACCTCCTGATGCCATTGTAGAAGACGGTAGTCGATTCTACCAACCAGGGAGATCAGGTCTTCCAGATATACTGGGATTTCACGGGTGGCTAGCTCATTTATTTATTTACTTTATTTATTTTTAACTTTTATATACCGACATTCTTGGATTAAATGCAAATCATGCCGGTTTACAGTGAAACAGAAAAAGCAGGAAAAAATTCCTTAGTCGAATACAATGAAACAGCTTAGTTAACAAAGGAAACATAAATATAAAATTTTACATATACATAAAGGGGCGGATTTTAAGAGCCCTGCTCGCCTAAATCCGCCCAAATCCGGGCGGATTTAGGCGAGCAGGGCCCTGCGCGCCGGTGAGCCTATTTTACATAGGCCTACCGGCGCGCGCAGAGCCCCGGGACTCGCGTAAGTCCCGGGGTTTTCGGAGGGGGGCATGTCGGGGTCGTGTCGGGGGGCGGGGCCGAGCGCAGCGCCGTTTTCGGGGCGTGTCAGCAGCGTTTTGGGGGCGGGCCCGGGGGCGTGGTTACGGCCCGGGGCGGTCCGGGGGCATGGCCGTGCCCTCCGTACCCGCCCCCAGGTCACGTCCCGGCGCGCTAGCGGCCCACTGGCGCCCGGGGATTTACGCCTCCCTCCGGGAGGCGTAAATCCCCCGACAAAGGTAAGGATGGGGTTTAGACAGGGCCGGGCGGGTGGGTTAGGTAGGGGAAGGGAGGGGAAGGTGAGGGGAGGGCAAAAGAAAGTTCCCTCCGAGGCCGCTCCGATTTCGGAGCGGCCTCGGAGGGAACGAGGGTACGCTGCGCGGCTCGGCGCGCGCCGGCTATACAGAATCGATAGCCTTGCGCGCGCCGATCCCGGATTTTAGCGGCTCCGCACGGCTCCGCACGTATCTACTAAAATCCAGCGTACTTTTGCTTGCGCCTGATGCGCCAGCAAAAGTACGCCTAATTGTGCGGTTTGAAAATCTACCCCAAAGGTTTGCACGAAGGGGTGCACAAAGGGGAGAGCTCCTTTGTCGCGCTCCTTCGGCGTGCGACGCCCGGTGCGCGACGCCTGGTGTTGAGGCTGTCTTAACTGTCCGATGTTAGTGACATCATGGGGGGGCGGGTCTAATGATCACAGCACTTACATCGCTGCTTCTTTCCAGTTCCAGGTGAAGATCAAGCTGTTTCCTTCACTTCCCCTTCCATGACTGTGGGGTGAGAAGCGCTGCAGGGTGCCCCTTGATGTTATCTGGCTTCCCACACACGACGCCTGGTGTTGAGGCTGTCTTAACTGTCCGATGTTAGTGACGTCATGGGGGGGGGGGCAGGTCTAATGATCACAGCACTTACATCGCTGCTTCTTTCCAGTTCCAGGTGAAGATCAAGCTGTTTCCTTCACTTCCCCTCCCATGACTGTGGGGTGAGAAGCGCTGCAGGGTGCCCCTTGATGTTATCTGGCTTCCCACATCTTTAAGGGCAGGAGAGAGTCCCTCGAGGCAGAGTGCCAGCAGGCAGTCCTCTTGCCAACTCAACTCAGTTGCTAGAGTTCTAAACTCCACTGTATATTCAGCGAGGAAGTGCAAATCTTGACGGAGTTGGAGTAGGTGGTGGCCAGCGACTGCCTGTCGACCTGGGTCGACAATGGTTACATGGAATAGACTTAGTTTTTGGGTACTTGCCAGGTTCTTATGGCCTGGATTGGCCACTATTGGAAACAGGATGCTGGGCTTGATGGACCCTTGTTCTGATCCAGTATGGCATTTTCTTATGTTCTTATGTTCTTATGTCCTCGAAGATGCATTGGAAGACAGCGATGAACTGAGAGAGCTGGCTAAAAATTGCATCAAAAGGCTCCCAGAGTGGGGGATCCCATGCCAGGGCCTTCCTCTCAAGACGCAAGAGGATGAACATGATCTTCGCAACTTTATCTGTGAAAAGCGAGGGTTGCAGTGAGATCTGCATATAGCATTGATTTATGAAGCCTCAACAGAGGTGAGGATCCCCATTGAAACGGGGTGGAGCTGGGAGGGCTAGCAGTGCCAGTGAGGACAAGGTATGAGCAAGAGCCCCTGGGTTGGCCATGGCAGATTCCTCTAATTGAGAACACATCTTTTGCATGGAGGAGGCCAACGCTTCCATGATCGTTGTTGCTCTCGGACATCAGTGACCAGACCAGGGATGGCTTACAAGGAAGGAGACTCCACTGAGTCCATGGCCTTGGCAACCTGTTGTGCTGGAGGTGGATCCTTGGCCTGGTGCAGGATTGGTAAGGCCCCGGTCAGACCCAGAGAGCACTTTCCACCAGGAGGCAGAGCACATCAGGGGACAGAGGCTAGCTTGAGCTTCACCAATAACAGTCCGGGATTTCCACAGGTTGAGCCCTTGGGTACCCGTACTGCCTGGACTTAGGTGGGCCTCACAGTGTCTCCCGGGGAGTTAGCAGAGAGGTGTGCCCACCATGAGCAAGGTGCATAACTGATGCTGAGAGAATGGACCAGACCCAAAGTGGAGGCTCCGGAGACCTCAGGGAGGTAACAGTTCAGGAAGGTCCTCCAGGCGAGACAGGCAGGGCCTGTGGGTCTGTTCCGATGACGTCCATGGTCAGTGTTCAAGCAAGTTGGTCTGGTGGTTGCTGAAGGCAGAAAGAGAGTATTTGAGTGAAGCCCAAGGGTCAAAGCCAGGGTATCCATCCAGAAGTGGTCAGCCAAATCATAGGTCAAATCCAAGATCAATCTGAGCGTAGTCAAGGCAAGTGAGGGTCATTTTAAGGCAGTGATCAGCGTAATCAGGCAGGCAGAGGTCAGGTCCAGGCAGCGGTCAGTCATAGGAAAGCAGAGGTCAGTACCAAGAATCACTCTGAAGGGTACTACCAGGAAACATGGAGCAGGATGAAGACAGACATTGGAGACACTGAGGACCAGAGGAATGCTGGAACAAGGAAACGCTGGAACAAGGAGATGCTGGAACACAGGGTCAGGCAAACTAGAACACCACAGTGTCGATTTGATTGCCAAGGTGAGGTCCTGGGGACAGAGCCACAGTATTTATAGGGCTATTAGGTGATGTATGTGTCCGAATCGGTTTTCCTGTGCTTGACCCTTTAAAGCTCAGAATGTCGGATGCACGTGCGCCTAGGAGCAGGGCTGAGGAGGCCGAAGACACAGATCCCCTACGGGAGCTCCGCTGTTAGGCCTGTGGCATGGAGGAAACTGGAGAGGGCCGCAGTGAGCGTTGGGGATGCCAGGAGCTGGCAGCAGCGGCAAGACCGGAACTAGTGGAGGGCAGCATGAGGTGAGCAGGCCCAGCTGCGGCACCCACGCGGCTAGGACATGCAACATATATTTTCTTCTATAATGTTTGGGTGAGTCATTGTTAATCACTTTGTTAATTAAACATTAAAATCGGGTGAAGGAAGGGGTTTTGTATTCATAATCTGTTACAGTGTAATAATTTAGATTTTTTAAGTTATCCTAGGGTGGCTTAAGTTTCAGATGCATCTTTCTAACATCTACCTTAGGGAAGCTCTGAGCTCTGGATTTTTCATATTCACTTATGCTATCATTATGAAGGTCTAAGGAGTATAAGAATACTAATAATGATGTTAATTTCCTTGATCAAAGAGCTAGAAATTGTACAAAAGTAACTCATTTTGCAGATATAAATTGCTTTTTCTGTTTTGAAACATTGAAATACTATAAAAAAAATAAAATAAAGTTGCCAAAACGTGTCAGATAAAGATGAGAGTGGCTGGATCTGAAGTGTGATTCGAGATGGCTCACATGTTTAAGTTATGATGATTGTTTTGAAAAAGATCCACTCTTCCATTCTCCAGGCTGTGTTCATTCTTTATTTGGATTCATTCAAGGCTTGCATCGGGATCTGATGGAGATCAGCAGAGTTCAATTTTCCAATTCACTGATTTACAAAGAGTACGAGAAGGTCAGTATGATGTGGTTTCAAAAATATTCAGAGGGCACTGTTAAAACCTTTTCACCGTGGATAAAAAAAAAATTGCCTACCCTAAGTTTGGGAAAAGTTACACTCAAAGGGCCAGATTTTATAAGGGTTACGCGCAGAAGGTATGCACGTAACCCTTTTAAAATGCCTCTGCACGCGCCGAGCCTATTTTGCATAGGCTCGGCAGCACACGCAAGCCCCGGGATGCGCGTAAGACCCGGGGCTTGCAAAAAGGGGAGTTTGGGGGAGTGGCCAGGGGGCGTGTTGTCGGCTCAGGGGTGTGTTCGGGGGAGTGTGAGTGGTCCGGGCGCGTGGCCAAGTGCCCCGACACAGCGGCCTGTGTCGGGGCCTGCTACGCCAGCAGACAGCCGGCGAATAAAGGTGGTGAGGGTCTAGATAGGGCTGGGGGGGGGGGGTGGAGAAGGGAGGGGAAGGTACGGGGGGGGGGGGGGGGGTGGAAGGAAAGTGCCCTCCAAGGCTGCTCCGATTTCGGAGCTGCCTCGGAGGGAACGGGCAGCGCGCGCAGGGCTCAGCGCGCGCAAGGTGCACAAAAGTACACGTGCGCGTAGATTTATAAAATCTACCCCAGTGTGTTGCGCTCCTCCTATGGCTGGAGCCACGGGAGGCGCTTACCTTCACAGCTTGGAGCTGCTGCCATTCTGTAGCCTGGAGGCCACAATCCCTGGACTCTTCTGCGGCAGGGAAGCCACTTCTAAATCTCCTCTTCAATGGCAGGATGCCGCCACTCCAACCACGGGGCCTGCCTGTGTCCCAGCTTCCTCCTGAGCTCCTATGCAGCAGCATGGCTTCTGTCCTTGGTCCTGCCCCTTCCTCCTAGGGGTGCGGCCACATCTTCCTTTCCTTCTTAAAGGGACAGCACAGGTGCGGGCCTCCTTGATCTCCTCCCAGGGAGTTGCCTCTCCAACCCTACAAAAGGGCTTCTCAGCCTTTCCATCCTGGCCTTGGCAAGGAGCCAGTCCTCCTGGGAGCTTCTCCTCTATGGACTTCACTGCATCTTTCTCCTGCCTGAGAAAGATGCAGTGAAGCCTGAGCTTTTTTTTCTCATATCGGGTTGGATTTCGGCTTGGGCGCTTTGTTGAAAATTTCATTTTTCCACGAATCGTTTTTTGCCGGCACGGATTGGGAAAATGAGTCAGGAAAAAAAACGAATCGGAAAATAAAATGAATCGGGGAAAAACCACCCCAACACTTGAATTTTACTTTCTTACAACCTTCCCACCATTCCAATCCCTCCCCAAGACTTACTAAAAGCCCTGGTGGTCCAGCGGGATCCTGCGAGCAATGTCTCCCTCTCAGGCCGTTAGGCCTACCATGAATCAAAATGACACTGGTGCCCTTTGCCCTTATGATTTATTTATTATTTATTTATTTATTGTTTTTGTTATACCGAGTTTCATGACCAGTATCACATCAACCCGGTTTACAAATAACAAGGAGTGTAAAGCATAACGTAACGTAAAAAATAATATTTTCAATAAGAACTTTGAACTTTAAATACAGTGAATCAGATAAAGGGAGAGAGAAAGTTACAATTAAACAAGGAAAATAAACTTGGAACTGGATGGGGAGAAATAGAACTGGATGGGGAGAAATAGAACAGCACAATATTTACATTTCAGCCTATCGGTATATTAGAAGAGCGAGTGAAAAATAAGACTATGAAACGGTACATCGGTAACTAAATAAATAAAAATGACACAGATGTGAATGGTAATGGAATGATATATATCCAGTAGTAATTAATGCGCGAGGGTTGAGGTTGGTTGATTCGTGTTTACATCAAGTTATTGCGTACGAGTTTGTATTATTTAGTGGTGGTTTTATTCAGGGCTAGGAAATGCTTTTTTGAAAAGCCAAGTTTTTAGTCTTTTCCTGAAAGTTAAAGAGCAAGGCTCTTGTCTCAAATCAGTTGGGATAGAGTTCCATAGAGCTGGACCTGCTGATGAGAAGGCTCTGAGACTCAAGGATTTGTGTTGGTAGGTTTTGGCCTTTGGAATTTGGAGTGACTCTTTGTAGTATTCCCTGATAGGCCTGACGGAAGTGTATTTTTTAAGTGGTATTTGTAGGTCGAGTTGCGTGTGTTGGTTGATGGATGTCACAGGGGCTACCGGTGCTATTGGGGGAGACTCCTGACCCTCCCAAGACTTGCAAAAAGTCTCTGGTGGTCCAGTGGGGGCCCTGGAGCGATCTCTTGCACTCGGGCCGTCGGCTGCCAGTATTCAAAATTGCGCCGATAGCCTTTGCCTTTACTGTGTCACAGGGGTACCGGTGCCATTGGTCGGCCCTGTCACATGGTAGGAGCACAAGATGGTGCCAGCCATCCATTGCTCCTACCATGTGACAGGGGCCGACCAATGGCACTGGTAGCCCTTGTGACATCGTAAGGGCAAAGGGCATGGTGCCATTTTGATTTGTGGTAGGCCTGATGGCCCGAGAGGGAGACATCGCTCACGGGACTCTGCTGGACCACCAGGGCTTTTAGTAAGTCTTGGGGAGGGATCGGGTTGGTAGGGGGATAGTTATAAAGTAAAATTGAAGGGTTGGTATGGTTTTTTTAAATAAATGTGCCCCTACCTCCTGCACTAACCCAAAAAATGAATTTTCCCCGAAGTTCTAGGAAAATCCGTTTCGTGGTTCGGGTCCGCCAAACCGGGTCGCTGAACCACGACAAATTAGGCAGTTTCATCAAAATTGCCTAATTCATGATAAATGAAAGCACATCTCTACTGCCTGGCATCTGAGTTCCTGATGTCCAAGTTCCTGATGTCTGAATCTTGATGTCTTCATTTTACATCCCAGTTCCTGAGTACCCATGCCTCCGGAGGTTCCCTGTTTTTACATGATCCAAGCTTCCAGTTCCAAGTTCCTGTTGTAAATACTGTATCCTGTTCCGACTCCGGAGGATCCAAGGGGTAACTTGTCCTGACCTTAGTCTATATCCAGAGCTTGCCCGCTGCTCTCGTGGTCTGTGACCAGCAATCTGGCTGTGTAGCGCGTGCAGTGTGGTCCGTGACCAGTCTATGGGCTGTATAGGGCACCTGAGGGACCTTGCTCACCATGTCTTGTCCCCTGTGTTCCAAGCTCCACATCTTGTCTTCAGAGTCCCAAGCTCCAAGTCTTGTCTTCAGAGTTCCAAGCTCCATGTCTTGTCTCCAGACTTCCAAGCTCCACTCCCAGACAAGGCTTCATCTCGCCACAAGGGCACACATCCCTCATCCCACTATGGTGAGCACCTCCAAGCACTCCCTTCCATCGCAGCGCAACAGATTTGCCAAGGCCTCGAGCATTCCGATGCTCAAGGCCTTCTCCGCAGAGCAACACATAGCTTACTTGCATTTTGAAAAGGAGTTCCCAAGGGTGGGGTTTGCATACATTGGCAAGTGGAAAAGTGCGCACATAGGGGTAGATTTTATAAAAGTATCCCGCGAGTACTTTTGTTCGCGCACCCCAGGCGCAAACAAAAGTACGCCGGATTTTAATAGATAGGCACGAATCCTTTAAAATCCGGGGTTGGCATGCGCAAGGCTGCACAAAATTGGCAGCCTGTGCGCGCCGAGCCACGCAGCTTGCCTCCGTTCCCTCCGAGGTTGCTCCGAAATCGGAGTGGCCTCAGAGGGAACTTTCCTTCCACCCCCTCGCACCTTCTCCTCCCTTCCCCTATGTAACACCCCCCCCCCAGCCCTATCTAACCCCCCCCCACCTTTGTTGCACAAGTTACGCCTGTCCAAGGCAGGCGTAACTTGCGCACACCGGGCTGGCCGCCGGTGCACCATGGTCCAGTCTGGAGGCTGGTCCGGAGGCCGTGGCCACGCCCCCGGAATGCCCCCGATGACGCGCCAGCCACGACACACCCCGACACGCCCCCGATGACGCGCCGGATGCGACACGCCCACAACACGCCCCCCAGGATAACCCTAGGACTTACGCACGTCCTGGGGCTTTGCGCGTGCCAGCAGCCTATGCAACATAGGCTCAGTGCGCGCAGGGGGAACTTGGGCCAGGTTTTCAGGGGTGGGGTGGTACACGCGTATCCTTTTAAAAATCTGGCCCATAGTTTTTGTGGAATAATTTTCAAAGTAAAGTTAGATGGCTAAATTCACTTTAGATACTGGGGTAAAGTCTCTGGGTTTTAAAAGTTACCCCCAGACTTCACACCAATGCGGGCAGCTATGAAATTACCTCCCTCACTTTAAATCTTGCCTCAGGCATGAAATACAAATTAAAACACAAAACATAGGATCTTAATTATTTATTCAGCCAGTATAATTATTCTATTTGTTTATTTTTTAAATGCAATTGCATATTCAAAATAAGAAAGTAGATTACACCATGACTTTATATTTTGCTTTACATTCTGAAAGTCTTAAAAAGGAGAAAAAACCTTTATACATTTGAAAACTAGTAACAATATAATTATAAATGTGTCAGTGTGTAACACAGAGGTTGTATCACTCGAGTAAATTTTCAAAAGGTTTTTATTCGAAAGATGAGCATATAAGTGCACATGTAGCATGTTCTCGTGTTTATACAATTGTAAAAAATTTTGAGAATACGCAAGTATTTTCCATTTTGCATGCACATTTACCAGGTCAGGGTTCAAAAGTACCAGCGGTAGTTACTATTTTGTAAGAGATACACATGTATACATTTACTAAACTTATTCGTACACTTTTCCCCTTCTTAACTGTCTCGTGCAAATAAAACTGGACTTGTCTCTTGGTTGCAGATGTTGGCCGGAAGGTCTGAGTGAAGCTATGGTGGTGGTTGTGGGAGTGGGGGGGGGGGGCCATTTATGGTGAAGAGGGTCTAGGTGAATGGGAGAAGGACTGGGGTAACTGGCAGTGGCATCAGCTAACTGGTGATTTCAAGTATGCTTGCAAGTAACTATGTTTAAAATGATATACTCGCATACTTTATAAAATATCTGCCTCTGCATATAAATGGAGGTTATTATGTCAAATAGAGAAAAAGAAAAAAAATTGCTGTTTACCATGGCAGACATATTTTGCTAATATTGCCTCGGCTGTTCTGATTTATTACTTATTTCTGAAATATTTTATTTTATTTTGTTCTCAGTGATGCTTGGCTTCTATTTAATTTTCCCTGTTCTGTCTCTTTTACTTCCTTTCACAATTACATGGAGCACAAATGCAGGGAAATCACAGCCGTGTGACAGAATTCCTGCTTCTGGGGTTCTCAGAGTTCCCAGAGCTGCAGCTCCCTCTCTTCACTCTCTTCTCTCTCCTCTACCTGATGGCCCTGCTGGGGAACCTCCTCATTATCTGCATAATATACGCCGATCAACGACTCCACATCCCTATGTATTTCTTCTTAGCCAACTTATCTGCCTTAGATATCATCTCTTTGACCTCTGTTATTCCAAAACTTCTGGCAATCCTCCTAACAGACAGCAGTAAGATATCTTTTGAGGAATGTTGTCTGCAGATGTACTGCTATGTGATCTGTGTAAGTACAGAATTTATACTTCTCACTGTCATGGCGTATGATCGTTATGTTGCAATATGCAATCCCCTGCGTTATACCATTATCATGAGCAAGAGACCCTGTGCTCTTCTGGCTGCTTTCTCATGGACAATGGGATTAATATTGCCATTGCCACCCTCTATGGTTATAGCTCAGTTTTCTTTCTGTAACTCCAATGAAATCAATCATTTCTTCTGTGAACTCTCAGCAGTGGTGAAGCTTTCCTGCACAGATACCTCTGTCATTTATACTATAACTGTTGCAGAAGGGATGTTTGCATCCATCACCCCTTTTCTGCTAACCCTGACATCCTACGTGTTCATCATCTCCACCATACTAAAAATCCGTTCTGCAAAGGGGAAAAGCAAGGCCTTCTCCACCTGCTCCTCTCACCTCACAGTCATCATTCTCTTATATGGGACTATGATAGGAGTCTATATGCAGCCCAATGCAGGGGATTCTGGGAATTCAAGCAAACTGCCTACCGCATTGTATGTAGTCATTCTCCCATTGTTAAACCCCCTGATTTATAGCTTGAGGAGCAAAGAGTTAAAAGTGGCACTCAAAAAAGTCATCAAGAGGAAGCCATCCATTAGACACTAAACATTTTTGCAAGATGTCTTTTCTAGCAAAGATCTTTAGTGAATCTCTAAGACACAGGAGGATGAATGGTAAAATCTTTTGCCCAGCTAAACTTCAGTTTACCACGAAAATTGGCAGAGTGAAAATTTGCCCATGCTTAGTACAGCTGAAAAGTTTGTCTGGCGTCCACAGTGCACAAACTTTAGTCTGTACTAAAAAGGACCAATTCTGAGGGAGTATTTAGGTCAGGGGAGTAAAACAGCGCAACTCGTCGATGTGTTGAAAATCTTAGAAGCTATTTTATCCCACCTCTGGCACCAACAGAAGAAGTAGGTACATAGCACTTGAACGCTTGTGTGTTTCACTTTGAAAATTCTTCTACATTAGAAGTGGCCTCTTGATTCCGTAATGATGCAGGCTTTAAAAAAAAACAAAAAAAACAGGAAAATCTCTGTTTTCTCTGCCTCGTCTTGTTTGTCCATCTTAGGGAATACTCATAACCTGGGGCACACTTGAAATATTTTATTTGTGTGGTTTTTGAAAAATATTTCGTTCTATAGTCCTCCCCTTCTTCCCCACCCCCTCAAAAAATTGTTCATTTTTTCTCAATGCCTTCAGAAACCTCAAAACATTTTACAATCTAGCAAAGAGATGGGCTGCACAGTGCTGCAACTTAACGGGATTACATTTCAGAAGGGATTCTCTGTGGTTAAATGAGGGCACACGCAAAGAAAACTCCCCTTTGAAAAATCCCTACACCTCCAAGCAAGAAGAAAGGGATCCTCTAGTGGCAAGGGCAGGCAATCTCAGCAAAGTGCTCACGAGATGTTCATGTTTAACTTCTTGTGCATACTTTCCAGCATAGAGTTTGCACCTATAACCTCTGCAGGTACAAATGTGCCTGTGGACTCCATTAGGAAAAGGATTTTCAAGGGGAAAATACCTGCAGGAAGTCTGATACTGGCCCCGATGTTCAAACTGAAGAAATATTCCAGAACCCTGATGTACTCTTGCAAATTCATTTCAGACTAAAGATATACAAGAAACTAACTGGGAAGACAAGATAATTACATAGGCTAATACATGTATATACAGTAGATGCATGCTTTGTGGAGTACTGATAACCTCAGACATTAATTTGGCAGCTGTGTATATTATTACAATGTTTGGTAATAAAGAGTGTGAGTTTTGGTTTAAGAATTGATCTTGTAAGAGTCAGAGTTGAAATGACCTGTTAGAGAAGGTGGTAGAGACCATTAATGGAGCAGATATCGGGCATGCTTAAGACAGATATGGAGAGCTGTGCTAGGAAAAAGAGAATAAAGGTTATGGCATAGGGCGGAGTTTGTGTTTGGTTGCATATGGAAACATGCACGCACATCTCCCAATGTGAATAAATCTGAAATGGACAGGCAGGATTAGCCATTTTGGTCTCTGCTGTCATTTACTCTACTACTGTATATGTGGCCATGTCAAATCCAGAATCTCAGTACTACTGAAAGCTGTATCTTTAAATATTAAACATTTCTACTTTATCATTGCCCCATCTCCCTTGTTAGATTTTGCTCCAGCCATAAACCTCATTCCTTTCTGTGCATTATCAAAGCTCCTGTTCACTTTTTAATTTGCATACAAAGATGGCAAAATGCAGGCTGATCATTTTATGACTAATTATGCTTAAAAAAAAAAGAAACAACTAAGAGCCCAAGATAAATATTAATCAAGAAATCTCCCCCCACCTCAAATCTTTTCACTTCACAAAATTTACATGCATTATACATCTGCATGAAGATCAAGGTTCTCACTGCTCTCCCATTTTTCTAGTGCCATACAATAGAAAATACTACATCGAGTGATCGATAGGAGTGACGAACTTCATTCTTCTTTGCATTTTTTTAAAATAAGATTTCACAGAAGTAAAACCATGTACAATAATACTGTACACGTATCAAATGTATATACAGTGTCGCAATCCTTATATCTGAATCCAAACACAGAACTGCTTTGGAGATAGTCCAAAATGCTCCTTTCCCAGTAGGCATGGATCAGAGCTGCATTTTTGGAATAAAGGTCAGGAATCGGGTGGTGGGGCCTGGTTATGATGTTAAAACTGGTTTAACAAACCTCCTGAGGCAGTGGGGGGTGGTATCAGGCAGAGGGTCTTGCAGACCCCTGGAGTGTTTGGAAGCTTTTATGGGGGCTTACTGGGGACCAAGTGGCACATTAAAGACGGTGTCCTGGGAGCTCCAGAACATGGGTTAACTTCCTGAAGCTCTTGGGGGAAGTCAGCTACAACTGTTGTTAAAGCTTCTTCAGGGGAAAATTACCATTGTTAAATAACATACAAATTCAGCAACAATCTGTGAAAGTCAAATACATCATAAATCATTCACTAATTACAAACCGGTAAATACAATTTCAAGCCATCCCAAAAAGCATATTAATTTGAAAAAATGTTCAAAACACTTCATCATACTGTGAGGAGCATTATCAACTAGGGATGTGCAGAGCAAAAGTTTATGTTCATAAGTCCATAAGTCGAAAGGAGGTCCCATTTGCGGTCAATATGGACATATGGAAAATTCCATAAGTTGAGTCTATGTCCATATGTGCAAATAAAAATTTAAACCCCTCACCCTCCTTAATCCTCCCCCCCCCCCCAAGACTTACCACAACTCCCTGGCGATCCAGCGAGGAAGGACGCCATTTCTGAACTCCTTTGCGAGGAGTACGTGACGTCGGCGCCACGTCGGAGTGACGCGGCGTCACGTGATTCCCCGCGGTTTCGCTCCGGGACGCTCGTTGGGCCCAAAATGAACTTTTGGCCAGCTTGGGGGGGTCAGGAGGCCTCCCCAAGCTGGCCAAAAGTTCCGTTTGTTCAAAACGAGGCGTCCGGGAGCGGAACCGCGGTGGACCACGTGACGGCCGCGTCACGTCGATGACACGGCCGTCACATGGTCCACCGGGGTTCCCCCACCGGACCCCTCGTTTTGAACAAACGGAACTTTTGGCCAGCTTGGGGGGGCCTCCTGACCCCCCCAAGCTGACCAAAAGTTCCGTTTGTTCAAAACGAGGCGTCCGGGAGTGGAACCGCGGTGGACCACGTGACGGCCGCGTCATCGACGTGACGCGGCCGTCACGTGCTCCTCGCAAAACCACTGGGAGGAATGGCTTCCTGACTCTCCGCTGGACCACCAGGGAGTTTTGGTAAGTTTTGGGGGGGATTAAGGAGGGTGAGGGGTTTAAATTTTTATTTAGGATCAACGATCGCGATTTCCAACGTATTCAACATAGCTATGTTGAATAAGTTGGAAATCCGATCGTTTTCGCCTCATCACTTTTTTAAGTTAAAAAAAAAAAATAAGTTGCGTTTTACATTTAAGGTCAAAACGAATGCACACCCCTATTATCAACCCCAATGTTCACAGGACGATCTCTCCAAAGCGATGGAAGTAAAGATATCAACGTAAATCAAATCTTCTGTACTCCACACAAATTTTGAGGCAAATGGTAGAAAACCACAGTCAATATTAGCACAAATGAGATCTTCTGTTCTCCAGATTACTTTAAGGTGTAAAATTGTGCCACCAATATTCTTGTATTTTCAAAGTTATCGAATATGCGCACAGGGCAGGTTCCTAGATCACTGCCATGGAAAGATCACCAAATCTTCTAAATAACGAAGACCACTTCACCTACTAATTTTAACCCAAAAAAAGTTCCTACGAATTTCCAAAATTTTATATCCACTCCCAGTTTTCTCGAAAATGAAAATGTACTTTTCTACAAAATGCATTTACAAAACAAATAAAGCAAAACAAAATGGGGTTATCGTGTATTAACAAAGAAAACAGAGAACTTTAAAACTCACCAAACATGATAATAAAATTCAGACATGTAGAAAGACTTTCCCACTGCTATGGCACCATCTTAACCATTAGGCCACATGTTAGCCTTTTACCAATCTAGTATAAATATAGCTCAAAATAGAGAAAATCAATCAATCAGAGATCACAGGAAATTTTTGTTTTGTTTGAAATGTTTTTATTGGGTTAACATGAAGTACAACAAATCAAGCATTTTGAGTACATGTTTTTTTATCATATTGGTTTTATTTACACCTATTTATGTGTCTTATGTATGTGTATTTTAATTAAATTTTAAGAGATATATGTATTTCTTGCCCTCAACAGCCCCTGAGGCAGCTTGCCAGCTCCTGCGGGAGCGAAACTCGGCCACAGTCGGGCTTATTCCAATAAAGGCTGCTTTATACTGATCAGCTTGTGTTTCTTCACTTATCAGCAATTTGGATCGGCTTCCGATTTGTTTCTTTGGTCCATCCCTAAAAAAAATTAAATCAGAGTTTCGTGTCTGGTATATGATCATCAAGCCATGCGCTATGCCTGATACAGTTGTACCTTTACTTTATAATCAATCAGTGGATACTCTTTTCCCCTCTTTGGCACTTCACAACACACAACCAACATTCACAATCAAAAATATTCAAACCGCTGAGTTAGCAATAAAAGTTAGGAATCTAGGAGTAATAATTGACCCGGAGCTAAACATGAAACAACACATCTCACAGAAAATAAAAGAAGGTTATGCAAAACTAATGATCCTGAGAAGACTAAAACCTCTACTAACTATTAACAATTTTCACACAGTTTTACAAGCAATGATATTCGCAAGCACAGATTATTGTAACTCCCTGCTTTTAGGACTACCTCAATCTACAATTCGGCCTCTGCAAATATTGCAAAATTCCGCTGCTAGAGTTTTGACAGGCAAAAAAAAGAGTGACCACATTACAGGAACACTTGCTGAACTCCACTGGCTTCCAATCGAACAAAGAATACAATATAAGGCACTTTTTATAATCCATAAACTAATCCACGATGATAAAGCCGACTGGTTTAACAGGGCACTGAGCGTGCATATACCACAAAGAAACCTGAGATCTGCAAATAAAGCTCTACTAACTGTCCCCTCTGTCAAATGAGCACATCTCACGCAAGTAAGGGAAAGAGCACTGTCGCTGGCTGGTCCCGTACTATGGAACATCATGCCACTCGAAATAAGGCTGCAGAGAAATTTGAAATTATTCAAAACTAATCTGAAAACCTGGCTTTTTAAACAAGCATTTTATAAAGATAAAGAGAAGGAGAAAAATAGTTGATAAGGATGCACCAAGCTAGAAGTTATTAGTAACCTACAAAATCATATTAATGTTAAAATCAAACCGCCTAACTTGTTCCTAACAATCAGGATTAATTTACCCACTTAGTCTATTATTTTAAATTGTTACTGTACTACGATGGCACATGATTAATTTGTAATCTATACCACACATATTTCTCTTTATCGTGCCCTTCTGTAAACCATTGTGATGGTTATTTAACTTAACGATGGTATAGAAAAGTTTTTTTTAATAAAATAAAATAAATAAATAAATAAATGTTGTTGATGCCTGAGGAAACCCTCAAACCTCCTGCTTAGTTTTTTCCACTTCTCACTCCCCACATAAATTCCCTGTTACCTATTCTTATTCTTACCACTGTTCTCTCTGTCCATACCAAGCACAGATGTTGTCATGTTTAGGTTGTCTCTACCTCTGATAGGAGGTTATTCCAGCACCAACCACCCTCTTGGTATAGAAGGATATTCTCAAGTTTCCACTCTACCTCCCTTCAATTTTCTTTTCTATGGAAATGTTTTGCTTCCTTATCCATGTAGTCCCCCTTCCTGGGGCCAGGGTTAGCTGGGGGCAAATACAACACCAGGCTATTGTCCTGGTTCAGCTCAGCAACCCTCAGCTGCATTCTCCAAAAAGGGGATGATTTAATGACCAGAGCCCAAGGAATTTAGACAGTGATAGAGCAAAGAGAAACTTCAAACAAATTATGGAGGTCCACACATTTTTTTCTGTTATGTATTTAAAAATGTATAGACTGCTCCATCTGAGGTTCTTGACCAGGTACAGATTAACATACACAGTATACAACAGAGTAGAAAATTCCAAATAAAAACTCCATGCCAGAAATAAATAAAACCATAAATTCAGGACTCAGCTGCAATGTAAAAACATGGTTCTTAACAGAGATGTGAATCGGAACCGGAATCGGTTCTGATTCCGGTTCCGATTCACATCGTGAATTTTCCTTCGTGCGGCCCGATTGGGTTTTTTTTTAATCGGCTGCGCCTGAGCCGATAAAAAAAACCCCCACCCCAACCCTTTAAAACTGCTCCTTTAGTTCCGCCACCCTCCCGACCCCCCCAAAACATTTTAAAATTACCTGGTGGCCGATAGCCCTTTGCCTATGTGATAGGGTATCCGTGCCATTAGCCGGCCCCTGTCACATGGTAGGAGCACTGGATGGCCTGCACCATTTTTAAAGATGGTGCCGGCCATCCATTACTCCTACCATGTGACAGGGGCCGGCCAATGACACAGATACCCTGTCACATGGTAAGGGCAAAGGGCCATCGGCGCCATTTTTATTAGTGGCAGACAATGGCCCGAGAGTGGGAGATCGCTCCCAGGACCTCCACTGGACCACCAGGTAATTTTAAAATGTTTCGGGAGGGTGGCAGAAACTAAGGGAGCAGTTTTAAAGGGTCGGGGTGGGTTTAGGGCTTGTTTATGTGCCATTTTTCCCACCCTCCCCCAAAATGATAAGAGAACCCCACAAACAATTTTGTGGGGTTTTCCTATTGGTTTCGGGGAGTCCCTGATTACTGACGATTTTGAAAATATCGAACAATATTTTCAATCGTCAGAAATATGATTCACATCCCTAGTTCTTAATCTCTGCCTTAGGCATTTAGTCTCATGCACATCCTGACTAATATTAACCAATGCTGACTGATGTTTTATTTACAGTTCTGAAAGCAGGAGTAAAAAAAAACCCACAAGAGTTTCAATTCCTTCCTAAAGGTTCTAACGGATGTCTCAGCTGTTAACTGCAGGGAGAGTTTCAGAGAGTTGCACCCACATCCAGAAAAGTTCTGGCTCGAGTCTCAAACTTGTCAACCTAAATATGGAACATCAAGCAACTGGGATGTGCAGAAATAACAATGTGTCTTGGTTCATATTTTGTTTAAAGGGATTTGGGGGATTGGGGGAATTTTTTTGATCTTTGCAATTTTTTCATTTGGTTTGTTTCATTTTCCAAATAAAGAAATTGCAAAAAACAAAAAAGCTATCCCCCCCCCCAAAAAAAAAACCCAAATAAAAAGGACCACAGGAAACCTTATGCACTCCCTCCTGCACCCTAAACATCTCTGGTGCCCAGGTCTTTCTGATTGAACTAAGCCAGACCCAAATGGAGCCTCCACAGGCTGCTCTCACCTCTCCCCCCTCCCCCATACAAGGTAAAAATGCAGCCTGTGGCTTGGGCGTATGCATCCTCCCCCCCACCCCCATGGAAGCATGTGCTAGGGCTGGGGACCTCCTCCTGCCCCCATCTGCCTCCTTCTGTGGGGCTCTTACGATGAAAAGAGCAGAAGTGATGCCATTCACCCCTCCCCATTATACAGCAGATATAAAACTGGCACCAGAAGTGATGTAACTCGGGCTCCTGTCTCTATGCAGAGGGCACCTTTCTGCTGTAAAGGCACACGGCATTCCCAAGGCAAAGGGAGGAAGAGGAAGGAGGAGCTGGACCTGACTCTTCCTCTCACCCTCTAAGGTCTGGCACTGGTCTGTGGGGTGGGGGTGCAGGTTGGCAGGCAGAGGGATGAGATGTGGGGGTATTTTGGGTTTACATGGGGAAGAGGAGGTGGGGGACTCCCACACTGGATTTATAGCTTTCCTTTACAGCTTAGTTTTTTTAACATTTGAAGGGGATGGAGGGATATAGGGCACACATTTGTGCATGTGTATCGGCCCCTCCCAGGGACGCAGGTATTGTATAACTTGCACGTGTATATGTGCTCATTATAAAATAGCCTGTCCATGTGCTCATTTAGAGTAGGGGTACACATGGGCATACAAATCCTGTTTCTATCACAAAAGTCAAGGAATTTTAAAAAGGGCACACTCACCCCGATGCCATTACCAGTTTACAAGTTCATCCTCCAGTTCACCTAATTAACAGCCTGTCTGATCGCCTGCACTCCCCCCAGTTACCCCAGAATGATTAAACTCCTCCAAAATGACTTGATTTTTTTTTTCATTTGTCACTTACATGCCAGCAATAGCAGAGGTAAAGTTATACAGCAGGGGACCTAGGTGTGCACCGGAGCAGGTAAGTAATAGCAGAAGTAAAGTTATACAGCAGGGGACCTAGGTGTGCACCGGAGCAGGTAAGTAATAGCAGAAGTAAAGTTATGCAGCAGGGGACCTAGGTGTGCACCGGAGCAGGTAAGTAATAGCAGAAGTAAAGTTATGCAGCAGGGGACCTAGGTGTGCACCAGAGCAGGTAAGTAATAGCAGAAGTAAAGTTATGCAGCAGGGGACCTAGGTGTTTACCGGAGCAGGTAAGTAATAGCAGAAGTAAAGTTATACAGCAGGGGACCTAGCTGTGCACCGGGGCAGGTAAGCAATAGCAGAAGTAAACTTATGCAGCAGGGGACCTAGGTGTGTACCGGAGCAGGAAAGTAATAGCAAAAGTAAAGTTATGCAGCAGGGGACCTAGGTGAGTACCGGAGCAGGTAAGTAATAGCAGAAGTAAAGTTATGCAGCAGGGGACCTAGGTGTGCACCGGAGCAGGTAAGTAATAGCAGAAGTAAAGTTATGCAGCAGGGGACCTAGGTGAGTACCGGAGCAAGTAAGTAATAGCAGAAGTAAAGTTATGCAGCAGGGGTCCTAGGTGTGCATTGGAGTAGGTAAGTAATAGCAGAAGTAAAGTTATGCAGCAGGGGACCTAGGTGAGTACCAGAGCAGGTAAGTAATAGCAGAAGTAAAGTTATGCAGCAGGGGACCTAGGTGAGTACCAGAGCAGGTAAGTAATAGCAGAAGTAAAGTTATACAGCAGGGGACCTAGGTGTGCACTGGGGCAGGTAAGTAATAGCAGAAGTAAAGTTATGCAGCAGGGGACCTAGGTGTGCACCGGAGCAGGTAAGTAATAGCAGAAGTAAAGTTATACAGCAGGGGAACAGGTGTGCACCGGAGCAGGTAAGTAATAGCAGAAGTAAAGTTATGCAGCAGGAGACCTAGGTGACTACCGGAGCAGGTAAGTAATAGCAGAAGTAAAGTTATGCAGCAGGGGACCTAGGTGTGCACCGGAGCAGGTAAGTAATAGCAGAAGTAAAGTTATGCAGCAGGGGACCTAGGTGAGTACCGGAGCAGGTAAGTAATAGCAGAAGTAAAGTTATGCAGCAGGGGACCTAGGTGTGTACCGGAGCAGGTAAGTAATAGCAGAAGTAAAGTTATGCAGCAGGGGACCTAGGTGTGCACCGGTGCAGGTAAGTTATAGCAGAAGTAAAGTTATGCAGCAGGGGACCTAGGTGTGTACCGGAGCAGGTAAGTAATAGCAGAAGTAAAGTTATGCAGCAGGGGACCTAGGTGTGCACCGGAGCAGGTAAGTAATAGCAGAAGTAAAGTTATACAGCAGGGGAACAGGTGTGCACCGAGCAGGTAAGTAATAGCAGAAGTAAAGTTATGCAGCAGGGGACCTAGGTGAGTACCAGAGCAGGTAAGTAATAGGGATGTGAATCGTTTTAGGACGATTAAAATTATCGTCCGATAATTTTAATATCGTCTTAAACCGTTATGGAACACAATACAATAGAGATTCTAACGATTTATCGTTATAAATCGTTAGAATCGTGAGCCGGCACACTAAAACCCCCTAAAACCCACCCTCGACCCTTTAAATTAAATCCCCCACCCTCCCGAACCCCCCCCCCCCAAATGACTTAAATAACCTGCGGGTCCAGCGGCGGTCCGGAACGGCAGCGGTCCGGAACGGGCTCCTGCTACTGAATCTTGTTGTCTTCAGCCGGCGCCATTTTCCAAAATGGCGCCGAAAAATGGCAGCGGCCATAGACGAACACGATTGGACGGCAGGAGGTCCTTCCGGACCCCCGCTGGACTTTTGGCAAGTCTTGTGGTGGTCAGGAGGCCCCCCCCAAGCTGGCCAAAAGTTCCTGGAGGTCCAGCGGGGGTCAGGGAGCGATTTCCCGCCGCGAATCGTTTTCGTACGGAAAATGGCGCCGGCAGGAGATCGACTGCAGGAGGTCGTTCAGCGAGGCGCCGGAACCCTCGCTGAACGACCTCCTGCAGTCGATCTCCTGCCGGCGCCATTTTCCGTACGAAAACGATTTGCGGCGGGAAATCGCTCCCTGACCCCCGCTGGACCTCCAGGAACTTTTGGCCAGCTTGGGGGGGGCCTCCTGACCCCCACAAGACTTGCCAAAAGTCCAGCGGGGGTCCGGAATGACCTCCTGCCGTCCAATCGTGTTCGTCTATGGCCGCCGCCATTTTTCGGCGCCATTTTGGAAAATGGCGCCGGCTGAAGACAACAAGATTCAGTAGCAGGAGCCCGTTCCGGACCGCTGCCGTTCCGGACCTGCAAGTTAAGCCATTTGGGGGGGGGGGGGGGTTCGGGAGGGTGGGGGATTTAATTTAAAGGGTCGGGGGTGGGTTTTAGGGGGTTTTAATGTGCCGGTTTTGCGATTTTACGATTTTTCGATTTTTCACGATTTTTCACGATATTTTATCCCCCCAAACGGCAACAATACGATTCCCTCCCCCTCCCAGCCGAAATCGATCGTTAAGACGATCGAGGACACGATTCACATCTCTAGTAAGTAATAGCAGAAGTAAAGTTATGCAGCAGGGGACCTAGGTGAGTACCGGAGCAGGTAAGTAATAGCTGAAGTAAAGTTATGCAGCAGGGGACCTAGGTGTATACCGGAGCAGGTAAGTAATAGGAGAAGTAAAATTATGCAGCAGGGGACCTAGGTGTGCACCGGAGCAGGTAAGTAATAGCAGAAGTAAAGTTCAGCAGCAGGGGACCTAGGTGTGCACCGGAGCAGGTAAGTAATAGCAGAAGTAAAGTTATGCAGCAGGGGACCTAGGTGAGTACCAGAGCAGGTAAGTAATAGCAGAAGTAAAGTTATGCAGCAGGGGACCTAGGTGTGCACCGGAGCAGGTAAGTAATAGCAGAAGTAAAGTTATGCAGCAGGGGACCTAGGTGAGTACCGGAGCAGGTAAGTAATAGCAGAAGTAAAGTTATGCAGCAGGGGACCTAGGTGTGCACCGGAGCAGGTAAGTAATAGCAGAAGTAAAGTTCAGCAGCAGGGGACCTAGGTGTGCACCGGAGCAGGTAAGTAATAGCAGAAGTAAAGTTATGCAGCAGGGGACCTAGGTGTGCACCGGAGCAGGTAAGTAATAGCCGAAGTAAAGTTATGCAGCAGGGGACCTAGGTGAGTACCAGAGCAGGTAAGTATTAGCAGAAGTAAAGTTATGCAGCAGGGGACCTAGGTGAGTACCGGAGCAGGTAAGTAATAGCAGAAATAAAGATCTGCAGCAGGGGACCTAGGTGTGCACCGGAGCAGGTAAGAAATAGCAGAAGTAAAGTTATGCAGCAGGGGACCTAGGTGAGTACTGGAGCAGGTAAGTAATAGCAGAAGTAAAGTTAAGCAGCAGGGGACCTAGGGGTGCACCGGAGCAGGTAAGTAATAGTAGAAGTAAAGTTATGCAGCAGGGGACCTAGGTGTGCACCGGAGCAGGTAAGTAATAGAAGTAAAGTTATGCAGCAGGGGACCTAGGTGTGCAGCGGAGCAGGTAAGTAATAGCAGAAGTAAAGTTATGCAGTAGGGGATCTAGGTGTGCACCGGCGCAGGTAAGTAATAGCAGAAGTAAAGTTATGCAGCAGGGGACCTAGGTGTGCACCGGAGCAGGTAAGTAATATCAGAAGTAAAGTTATGCAGCAGGGGACCTAGGTGAGTACCGGAGCAGGTAAGTAATAGCAGAAGTAAAGTTATGTAGCAGGGGACCTAGGTGTGCACCGGAGCAGGTAAGTAATAGCAGAAGTAAAGTTATGCAGCAGGGGACCTAGGTGAGTACCGGAGCAGGTAAGTAATAGTAGAAGTAAAGTTATCTAGCAGGGGACCTAGGTGTGCACCGGAGCAGGTAAGTAATAGCAGAAGTAAAGTTATGCAGCAGGGGACCTAGGTGTGCACCGGAGCAGGTAAGTAATAGCAGAAGTAAAGTTATGCAGCAGGGGACCTAGGTGAGTACCGGAGCAGGTAAGTAATAGCAGAAGTAAAGTTCTGTAGCAGGGGACCTAGGTTTGCACCGGAGCAGGTAAGTAATAGCAGAAGTAAAGTTATGCAGCAGGGGACCTAGGTGTGCACCGGAGCAGGTAAGTAATAGCAGAAGTAAAGTTCAGCAGCAGGGGACCTAGGTGTGCACCGGAGCAGGTAAGTATTAGCAGAAGTAAAGTTATGCAGCAGGGAACATAGGTGAGTACCGGAGCAGGTAAGTAATAGCAGAAGTAAAGTTATGCAGCAGGGGACCTAGGTGAGTACCGGAGCAGGTAAGTAATAGCAGAAGTAAAGTTATGCAGCAGGGGACCTAGGTGTGCACCGGAGCAGGTAAGTAATAGCATAAGTAAAGTTATGCAGCAGGGGACCTAGGTGTGCACCGGAGCAGGTAAGTAATAGCAGAAGTAAAGTTATGCAGCAGGGAACATAGGTGAGTACCGGAGCAGGTAAGTAATAGCAGAAGTAAAGTTATGCAGCAGGGAACATAGGTGTGCACCAGAGCAGGTAAGTAATAGCAGAAGTAAAGTTATGCAGCAGGGGACCTAGGTGAGTACCGGAGCAGGTAAGTAATAGCAGAAGTAAAGTTCTGTAGCAGGGGACTTAGGTTTGCATCGGAGCAGGTAAGTAATAGCAGAAGTAAAGTTATGCAGCAGGGGACCTAGGTGTGCACCGGAGCAGGTAAGTAATAGCCGAAGTAAAGTTATGCAGCAGGGGACCTAGGTGAGTACCAGAGCAGGTAAGTATTAGCAGAAGTAAAGTTATGCAGCAGGGGACCTAGGTGAGTACCGGAGCAGGTAAGTAATAGCAGAAATAAAGATCTGCAGCAGGGGACCTAGGTGTGCACCGGAGCAGGTAAGAAATAGCAGAAGTAAAGTTATGCAGCAGGGGACCTAGGTGAGTACTGGAGCAGGTAAGTAATAGCAGAAGTAAAGTTATACAGCAGGGGACCTAGGGGTGCACCGGAGCAGGTAAGTAATAGTAGAAGTAAAGTTATGCAGCAGGGGACCTAGGTGAGTACTGGAGCAGGTAAGTAATAGCAGAAGTAAAGTTATGCAGCAGGGGACCTAGGTGTGCACCGGAGCAGGTAAGTAATAGCAGAAGTAAAGTTATGCATCAGGGGACCTAGGTGTGCACGGGAGCAGGTAAGTAATAGCAGAAGTAAAGTTATGCAGCAGGGAACATAAGTGAGTACCGGAGCAGGTAAGTAATAGCAGAAGTAAAGTTATGCAGCAGGGAACAGAGGTGTGCACCAGAGCAGGTAAGTAATAGCAGAAGTAAAGTTATGCAGCAGGGGACATAGGTGTGCACCGGAGCAGGTAAGTAATAGCC
>NW_021821325.1:0-82978 GCF_901001135.1 Rhinatrema bivittatum | reverse complement strand
AGTCCAATGGGTCAATGGATCTCCTTGTGCACAGGTGTGGGGTCCTGCATCTAGATCTGATGACTAATCTGAACAACACGAAAGCTTCCGGATTCTTCAGTCGCCAATGGGAGCTCTGTTCCACAGGGGTGGATGCCCTGGTTCTTCCTTAGCCCCACGACTTTCTCCTCTAACTGGTCTCACCTTGGTCTCTGGTGGGAAAGGTTTTCAGAAAGATAGGATTCCACAAGGGGCCTGTCATTCTCGTAGCACCGGAGTAGCCTCGGCGGCGGTGATTCGCGGATCTGGTGAACCTCGCAACGGAAGCTCCTCTCTAGCTCGGGCACCTCCCAACTCTGCTCTGGCAGAGTCCAGTATTTTTTGTTCAGGCGGCTCACCTTTGCCTAGCGGCCTGGCTTTGAGTCTCTTAAGCCTTCCATCTCCCTCGCCTGCGTCCGAGTATGGAGAGTGTTCGCGTCTGCCTGTGCCGAGTCTGAGTCTGGCGGGTCGGCGCGTAAGCCTCTGGTATCTTATGTCCTTTCCTTCTTACGGAATGGCCTTTCCAAGGATTTGTCTTTCAATTCTTTGAGATTACAGGCTTCGGCCCTCGGGTCTCTTCCGGGTATGGTTGATTGTGATGTGGCGGCTCACCCGAATGTAGTTCGCTTCCTCAGGGGGCCAAGCTTTGAATCCACTTGTCGGGGCTACTTGTCCTTCTTGGAGTCTCATCTTGGTGCTCCAGGTCTTTTGTGCGGCCTCTGGCGGACTGTGCTTCAAGATCTAGCCCTTAAGACGGTTTTCGTTGTTCCTAGCTCGTTGGCCAGGAGCGTGCCCGACCTCTAGGCGTTGTCTTGTTTGCCAAAAGTCGTGTCTTTCTTTTACGTCAATCAGTCGATGGAACTCCTTCCTTCTCGATGAGAATATTAAGGGCATCTCTGGCGGTGACCTTCGGCTCCTTGACGTAAAAAGGAGTAATGCTGCAATATTTACTGGTTACGCACGGTTTTTGAGTTTACTGATCATCTCTTTGTCCTATGGAATGGTGTACACGAGGGATACAAGGCTTCTCAAGCTACGTTTGTTCGCTGCCTACAGGAGGCGATTACTTCAGCATATGCTCGCTGGCTAAATGAGGCGATTGCGTCGGCATATATCTGTTGGGGCCGGCTGGTCCCGGAGGGCCTCAAAGCTCATTCTCTGCGTTCACCGGCTACCTCTTAGGCGAAAAGTCAGGCGGTCTCTCCGCAAGAAGTTTGCCGGGCAGCGACTTGGAAATCTCTGTATGCTTTCGCTCCTCATTATCACTTTGATATCCGGGCGACAGTATTGGTCTTCTTCGGCAAGCAGGTGCTTCGAGCGGGACTGTCCTCGGTCCCACCCTGTTTAGGGAAGCTCTGGTACATCCCACTGTCTGGACTGATCCGGGTACGTACAAGGAAAGGAAAATTGGTTCTTACCTGCTAATTTTCGTTCCTGTAGTACCAAGGATCAGTCCAGACACCCTCCCTTGATATGTCTGCTCGTAATTGTCCGCTCAAATGTTTTCTTTCACATGATCTCTTTCACAGGATCTGGAATTGTTTTCTCTCTACTTGAATTACAAGGCACCGGAGGTACTCAGTATACTATCTCCTATGTAAGAGCGTCTACTTACCTTTTGAACCTTCGGTTTCATTTGATTGTTAACGTGCTGCTTGCTTGATCTTACTCTGTTCATTTTTACATTGGGATTCTGCTTTGATATTGTTTATACTGAAGAGATGCAGGGTAGGCTCTGTCCTGATATAGGATACCCTTTTCAGTTTTTCTCTGTCTCCATCTGCTGGACAGGAGGCTCAACCCACTGTCTGGACTGATCCGTGGTACTACAGGAACGAAAATTAGCAGGTAAGAACCAATTTTCCTGTAGTAATACTACTGGCAACATTTTATATGGGGTGAGCAGCCTTGATAATTCAGACAATGATGCTTTAAAGTGCTTTGCTTTTGGACTTGACCATAGAAGCAGTCCTGCTCTTTTTCCCTGGATTATAAAAGTTAGGGTTAGTGTTGGCTGTCGTCTGAATCCAGTTCCTCTTTTACCAATGAGGAACAACTAATGGAAAAAAACTAAGATTCAGATGGACTGAGTGCATCTTCCTCTCTTCTCTTTCCCCTTGCACCTTTCCCTGAACCCTTCTATTTCCTCTCCTCTCCGTCCTGGTGCTCTGCTGCTACCCAAAGCTTATTGTCTGCACTGAAAACAGCATGTTGTTCACAGCATAGCACATCATAGCTTCTCTAAGCAGCGAGCTCAAGAGTCAACTCATACACTCACTGTAAAAGAGGAGACGTAGCACTGTTCAGTGAGAAGAGGCACAGCCCTGTGCACGAAGCCAAAGGTGGCACTGAAAGGAGACTGCAACAGTGGTGAGAGAAGAGAAGGACAAATGAGGGCGCGAGAGAAAAATACAGTAGAGGAAGAGAAGAGAGGCAGAAGGCTTTGAAAGGAGGTGAGAGAATAGACCTCAGAGCACGTAGTGCAGAAATTCCAGCGTTCACAGCTTACTTTAGGGAAAACATTCTGACATTTCTTTTTCAGGTACTAATGTTTCTCTTTACTTGCTGCATTTTATAATTTATAAGTCTGGGTAGAGGGGCTGTTGCTGCTTTCAGGTCAAATTCTCATTCTTGGTGACCATATGACATGTTCCTGAGCCATCCTGGACCCACTGAGTTTAGATTATCATTTGACATACACTGGAAATTTGGGAATTAATTATAAGTAATCCATGGTCCTCCCATGTGAGCTTTTTTTTTATATTTTTGATGGTGACTTGTGATACTGGTATGGATTAATACCACACATGATATGGGTGACGGAGTTGTGGTAGAATGTGTTCTAATATGGTCAAGAAATCCAGCACCGATTGCCACAGAATATTGGATAGTGCATAGTGTTAAGTGATTAGTTATGCTGTGGTATGGTTATAGTTGACAGTTTTCATTACATTTTAGAATAATTCTCAGTTTCAAGACAACTGTCACGAAGAAGTCAATCTTTCTCATAGTCTCAGGCTGTATGAGTCATAGATAGAATGCAGTCTGATATGTAACTATAGTCTGACGTAATGTATTCAAACCCTGCATCTTTTGACATCTGGTCAGATTGTTTATTTAAAACATTTATATTTTGCTTATAATGAGTTTATGCTAAGTTGATTACAGATCAGCAAATAATCTGTAAGTTTGGACTTATCCGGCTAAGTGGTGGCATTTCACTATCTGGCCGCAATCAGCAGCTGCTGCTTAGATGGATAGCTCTTTTTCCAGCTAGTTATTCAGCTAAATGGTTGGTGGGACGGGGCATTCCAGGGAGGAGCTACTTATCTGGCTAACTTAGCCGGATAAATGGTGGTATTCAGAATTTTCCATCTGAGTTAGCCGGATAAGTTAGACCAGCTATTGAGCAGGTCTAAAGTTAACTGGATAAACTTACCTGCTTAACTCAAACTTATCTGGATATATGTCGTGGTGCAGTTTTGCTACTGTATCTCTCGGCTAAGTTAGCCGCATATGTTTATGTGGCTAACCTACTTAGCTGGACTACCTCTTAGATTCTAAAGCTGGGTCGCATTTTGTTGCTGCTTTACCGTGATAAAAGGAAGCTCCCTCTGTATGAATACTGTAAATAGTTCTGTATGTGTCAGCAGACAGGTGCTAGAGGGCAGTAGAAGTACACTTATGTTAAATAATGTGCTGTAGAAACTGGAAGCTGGTCAGGCGTACTTTTGTACTTGGAAATGTGATCTAAGGGGGAAAAAAGGAGAGGCGATGAGGGAAGCAGAGAGAAGCCTGGAAGCTAGCCCTCTGTTTTAGTGAAACTTCTTCTAACTCACAGCATTAACCAAGCAGAGAAATAGTCTTGGAACCTACTGGGGATTTTGTACAGAATAAATCTTCAGACTTCTGCAAGGTTGACATCATTGTGCAGAATCCTTTGAGTCTGAGTTGCGTTCAACTTCTGGAAGCAGTCTTAGCTTTCAGGATGACTCCTACTAACCTCTTTCATTCTGTCCTTTTTTATTTATTATTATTTATTTATTTATTTATTACAACTTTTTATTTTTACGACAGAAACAAAATTTAGACATAATCCATGACATCGCATACAAACATGCATAGTTTATTCACTTAATAGTTAAGAGAAACAAAACCAGTAGCATCTAGACAATAAATCTTAGGTACATTATAAAGAGATGATTGTCCTATCATTGTTTAAAAATTGTACATGAAATTCAAATTTAAAGTATGTCATTTTCAAAACTTTCCCCATATAACATCATAAATCTCAAGTTTATATTTTTAAGGTAAAGATAATATGTTCTAAAATAGCCAACTCCACAACTTTTTTTTTTTTTTACAATTTAAGGTTTATTGAATTTTGTGAAGTTATACAAACAATAGCGTTAAAGCACAGGCCACGCATTGATACACAACAATGATTCTTACGTCCCGTCCCCTCCCCCCACCCCCCCATAAAAGTCCTTTGATAACACAGGGTACCTGGATTCCAAAAATCAAGTATTTAACCGCGCAGCATAATAATACAGACATAAACATGCTGACACAAGAACAGTTATAAAAGGAGAGCAAACAAAGAAGAGACAAAAAATACGTTTTTAAATACAAAGGATTACCTCTTGGTAACCATGACACCCATCTAGTAGAAAAGCGGGTAAGGTGAACCTTTTACAATCAATTGTTACAGACAAAAATCCACAAAGGGCTTCCATATTGGCAGGAAAGAGAACATCCGTTTATGTTTAAGTTAGGGAGGCTAGTCGGTAATTTACATGTAATTTTTGAAGGACATCTTTAATGCTTGGTGTGTAGACACTTTTCCAGCTGGAGGCTATAACACTACGCGTTGCAATGACAACCTGAGTACAGAGTTTCTGCTGGTGCTTGTTCAACTCTACAGAAGGCAAATTAAACAGGGCTAAGTCTGGGGAAGGGGTTATCATAACTTTCATCACTTCACTAAGCCATGTAAACACCTTGTTCCAAAGGGAGGATATGCGCTGGCAGCTCTACCATATATGGAAATATGATCCCAATTCTCCACAATGTCGCCAGCACAGATTGGAAAGATCAGGGTAAATTGTGTGGAGTTTGTCGGGGGTTAAGTACCATCTATAAATCATTTTATAGCAGTTCTCCTGTAAACAAGCAGAAATTGAGCATTTACCAGCCAAGTGTAAGATTGTTTCCCATTCTTTCCCTTCAGTTTTCCATCCTAGATCCGCTTCCCATTTTTCAAAGTGTGAAAAAGGTTGTGGCTCTGTTTCAAACAATAACTTATACATTTTAGATATAGAGCCGCAAATGGAATGGCATTGGCAAACGTATAACTCCACAACTTTTATTACACCAAACAAATCTGAGGTGAGGTTTTCCAAAAATATGCAATTGTCAAATGTCCAGCTTGCAGTAGATGAGACACCAGCCGTTTATCTGATTTTGCTAATTCCTGTTCATCCTAACAATTTTTACTTATCAAAAAAACAAGAGAACATAAGTGTTCTGCTCACCTATTTATCTATCTATCCTTGTACACTGTATCATGAATGAATCTTTTATTTCAAAATATATGTATAAAATTTCAGCTATATCAACTTTTCTTCTGTTTAGATTGACATACCTTCACTCGTACTATTAAATATCCCTTGCTTACACTATCCCACCCCACTGAATATATTGATTTATTCAAAATCCAACTACACCCCTTATTCATACAATCCTGCCCCAGTAAAAATGTACTCATCTAATGAAAACCCATTTTAAAGACTTATCAAATACCCCTAACTTTTTGTCAACGTTTTAACTTTGTTATTTTAACATAAAAATCTTGCAAAAAACAGTTATTACAGAATACTTTCTTATTTTAAAAGCATCTTTTGTTATACAGTTCCCAATGATCCAGAGAAAACCAGTTCTATTCCAGATAATGAAAATGAACAAATTTTATTTCAAAAACACTTTTTTTTTTCAAAAAACAATTCCCAATGGTGGAAATATCCAAACAGTATTCCAGAGAACCAGCTAGATTCCCAAAAAGTGAATGTGTCCAGGTTTTATTTCCAAAAGTCCACAGTATTCCAAAGAACCAGTTCGATTCCCAAATGGTGAATGTGTCCAGGTATTATTTCAAAAGCCCGACACCATGGAAATTTAAAAATTTAAAATCAGCCTGTGGCTCGCGGGTTTGAGAACAGATGCCAGCAAAATCGAGCATCGGCTGTCAAACTCGCTGACAGTCGCCGCTCCTGTCAAAAAAAGAGGCGCTAGGGACGTGCTAATGTCCCTAGCGCCTCTTTTTACCGTGGGCCCTCATTTGAATACTAAATCGCGCGCACCTCCCGCAACTTTTACTGTATTGGCCAGATTGTATGCTAAAATGGGAGCATTTCTGCCTAGCCTTGCCACAGTGGGACTTTGTGGATCATATTGTAACAAGGCACCCAGACTATGTCCCCCAGCTTGTTCAGCCTCCAAGTCATACCATCTTGCTACCATATCCACCCCATCCATCCCCGCAAGCATGTGAGATGTGCTGCAGTATAATAATTTTAAAAATTAGGTAATTCAAGACCACCACAATCCTGGGGCACTCTATTATGCCAAAGGAAGGAAGAGATCTGGCCCCTAAAATGAACGAATTGCCGGGAATAGTACAAGGGAGCTATTGAAAAATGATAAAAGTTTGGGTAAAACCATTTTTATCAGATTTGACCTTACCTAACAAACAGGCCAATACAGTACAGTGCGCTCTGATGGAGCGCACTGTTAGCCTGCTATTGGACGCGCGTTTTCCCTTACCCCTTATTCAGTAAGGGGAGGAAAACACGCGGCCCACCCGCGGCACCTAATAGCGCCCTCAACATGCAAATGCATTTTACTTTCAGAAAGCGCCGACCCAAAGGTCTGCGCTAATTTCTTCCAGCGCCGGGAAAGTGCACAGAAAAGCAGTAAAAACTGCTTTTCTGTGCACCCTCCGACTTAATATCATGGCGATATTAAGTCGGAGGTCCCGAAGAGTAAAAAAAAAAAAACAAAATTTGAATTCGGCCCGCGGCTGTCGGGCCGAAAACCGGACTCTCAATTTTGCCGGCGTCCGGTTTCCGAGCCCGTGGCTGTCAGCGGGCTCGAGAACCAACGCCAGCAAAATTGAGCGTCAGCTGTCAAAACTGCTGACAGCCACCGCTCCTGTCGAAAAGGAGGCGCTAGGGACGTGCTAGTGTCCCTAGCGCTTCCTTTTCCCCGTTTCTACCGCGCCACCTAATTTGAATACTGCATCGAGCGCGCCGGGAGAGCTTTTGTTCATCCGCTCTCCCGCGGACTCTACTGAATCGGCCTGAAAGAAATGAGCAATGGAGCTTTAATTTTAGCTAGTACTTGTGGGTAATTAGCCCTATTAAGATCTTTAAGATTAAGTGGGATATATCCCAAAATATTTAATTCCTGATTCTGGAATGGAAAGATGTACTAAACATTGTGGTATTCTACAAGTGGGTCCAAGATGCGGAATGTTGGATTTCGTGTAGTTAGCTCTATAACCTAACAATGAACTACATCGTTCAATTAGTCTTATCGGAGCCAGGCCAGACCTATCCACCTCCGTAAAGAATAGCAGTACATCATCTGCGTACATTGCCAGTTTATGATATGATTCTTGGCCCTCAAAACCTTTAACCTCAGCTGTAGTTCAGATCTTAAAAGCAAGGGGTTCCATTGCCAAGTTAAACAGGAGTGGGGATAGTGGGCATCCATGCCTGGTACCCCTTTGTACCTCGAAGGCGGGGACTAGATCTCCGTTAGTTAACACCCATGCCATAGGTTTATGATATAAAAACTGTATCCATGCAAGGAACTCTGCAGGAAACCCACATTTTTTCAGGGTGGCCATCATATCCATTGTGCTTCAGCTCCCTTATTAACTTAATTGTTGTTCTACTCATGGCATGCCAAGGGCTGCCACTTCAACCTGGAGAAGCTGAGCCAGTTTACCCCATTACATGCACAGAGATACAGTGAAATTAGGACTCTACTCTCCCTAAATGCTACAGGGCAAAAAGCAGGACTGGATCAGCTTTCTGCACTTCTTATGTTCTTATGGTGAGCGAAAAGGAACGGTCTTCCCCAACAAGATCTGCCAAATACTTCCTAGTGACCTGCCTAGGCCACTGCTGGAGAGAGGATGCTAGGCTTGAATGTACCATTGGTCTGACCCAGCCTTCAATTTATATTTTATGACCTAGTCTTGGTAAGGTGGCAATCCCAGGGATGTATGACTTTTGCCGTCGCACTGCTGATTTAGGGATATGCCTTGGATTTCCATTATCCTTCTAACTTGTCTCTCATCACACACTCATAGTAGGTACAGAGCAATGGCTGGGGAGGGCATGGACATGAATACCTTAAGACCCTACTCATCAAGGATTTATCCAATGAATATATTGAATCCTTGCTTATGGCACCCTCTTTACTAGTGGCATAGACCTTGAGCATTTCACTCAATAGCAGTCTTCCTTAGCCCGGACTCATGCGTTCTTTTATCTTAATGGATTCCGTGGTGAGTGACACTTCCTTTCTCTCGGTCCTGGAATGGCATTTTTACAGTACCCAGTACCTTCACTATGGAAATTTCTTCCTATACAAAGGCCTTGGGATACTGTCTAAAAACAAACTGAGTTACCAAGCACAAACAATAGAGTATCAAGACATCTTGCACCTCTGCTGGAGGCAAAGAATTTGCAACAGGAGTAAAAGCAATGTTGTGGGAGGAGGGAACCTTAATGGGTTTGTGCAGTCTATAATTCCCAGTTCAGCCCTACAAAACTCTACCCTTGAAAAAAAAAAAGTTTCTTTAAAAAATCCTCCTTATGAAACGGCTTGGTACAGAAAATATAGGCTAGAAAACTGGCACATGTTACATGGCTTCTGAAGAGGGTTGTTTATCATAACATAAAACACCTCTTGGACATTAAAAAGGTTTTCACCCAAAAAAAAAGCTGCAGTCACTGACCCTCACCAGGGCAGCCTTTACCTCAGGTCCAACTCCCAGAAAAAACAACAAGTGAAACGTTTTAACAAAAGGCCTTCACGCTTTGCACTTCCCAGTATTCACAACAACCTGTTTGCTGAGCTGCTGCTTAACCAGTCAGGCAGCTTCTAGGGGAGAGCTCAGAGGGATAAAACCAGCTAACCTCCAGCTCCAGGCTCTCTTGTTGATGGGGAAGCTTTCTGCCCTCAGCCAGTAAAGTCCCTACTTTTTGCAGCCTCTCCGAGCACCTGGGTAGCCAATTAACGGCTGAACCTGATTGCCTTCAGTTCCCACCGGATAACATTTCTTAATTCTTTCTTGAATTCCAGCAAACAGCGTTTCCATTTACTTGTTCTGAGCCACCCCAGCTGCCAAGGAATAGGAGCAACCATGAATTCAGTGCTCGGCATTAACCCTTGGTTGTCCGCATCTCCCGCAGCTGACGGTTGCAGTCTTTTCAATATTTCAGCCTGGAGGCTGCACTTGGGCCAATGTGATAAAGTGCGTGCAGCCTAGCACACAGTTTTTACCCTTGGTTGGATGCGCGTTTTGGATGCTCTAGAGTTACACCCGATGCAAAAAAGGGATTAGGGCATCCAAAACGCGCACCCAAACAAACACGTAGTTAATAGCGCTAGCCTCATCTACATCTCCATTTGCCCAACGCACAATTTTTAATCTGGCACATTTAACACCACTTCTGAGGCTGACGTTAAGTCATATGGCAAGTCAAAGGCACATGAAAAAACAAAAAATACTGCTCTCTTTGTTCCTCTTAATTAGTATCCTTGCGATATTAAGATCTACTGCTTGCAGTGATTAAAATTTACGGAAAAAATCTGGATTTAAAAAAAAAAAAAAATCTGACGGCACAATTATACACCAATCTACATGCTCCAGGCCGATTTCACCACATGTATATTGTGCATGCAAGTTATCTGTGGCGAGATAAAATGCACGCTCGTATTGAGCGCCAATTTTCCTTATGGGCGCACAGCCATGGCTCCTAGGTGTCCGATGCATTTGAGCGCTAAGGACACACAATTTTCCCTAGCACGTACTTTTTAAGCGGCAGTTTGTTTAAATACGGCATCGGGTGCCCAGCAGGGCCGGCAGAAGCACTAGGCAAGCTAGGCCTGGGTCTAGGGTGCTGACCATTAGGGGCACCGTTCGCAAGCCAATGAGGCAGGGTGAGGCAGCCGCTTCAGGCAGCAGAATTTTGAAGGGTAGAAACTGCCCCTTCAAAATTCTGCCCAGCCCCCACCTCACCCTGCTTTTCCCCCCGTTGCGCCACTCTCCTGACCCCACCCAAGACTCATGAAAACCCCTGGTGGTCCAGAGGGGGGCCCAGGAGCGATCTTCCGCTCCCGGGCCATTGGCTGCCACTAACCAAAATGGTGCTGGTGGCCTTTAGCCCCTCCCATGTGACAAGGGCTACGGGTGCCATTGGCCGGCCCCTGCAGATGGTAGGGGCAATCGGGAGGGTGGAAGGGTTATTTTATCTAAATTTG
The DNA here is from genome assembly GCF_901001135.1 of Rhinatrema bivittatum. Lineage (NCBI taxonomy): Eukaryota > Metazoa > Chordata > Amphibia > Gymnophiona > Rhinatrematidae > Rhinatrema > Rhinatrema bivittatum. Next base: position 72,403 of record NW_021821325.1, on the reverse strand, counting down.
GATGGGCAGTGCAGGGGTGGGGGAGCGGTGGCATTTGATCCCCGCCCCTGGAGTTGGGGTGTGACTGGGTGGGCAGGGTTGGGGGTATAGCTGAAGGCAGAAGGTGCCTAGAGCGCCCAATCCCCTTGCACCGGCCCTGGCGCTCAGAAGAGGTGGATGTGCGTGCGTTAGGAAACAGGCACTCGTTACGAGTGCCCATTTTACCACGTGTGAAATTGCATCGGCCCATCAGAGATTATTCCCTCCCATGAAGAGGGCAATTTAAATTAAAAAAAAACAAAAAACATTTAACTGAGTAAATGGTTATTTACCCGGGCAAAAGGGCTTTTTGAAAGTTACCCATCCTGCATGCGGCCGAAAGCACTTGAATTGTGACATAACGCACCTTCTACCTGCATGGAGCGGAGTCATTCCCAGGTAGGGGGTCAGGGCAGGGATTGCAGCCATCTGCCTAGCTTTACCTTTTTACACCCAGGTGCAGTGTTTTTCAACAGAAGAGAATTTGCAGAGAAAAAGGAGGTGCAAATCTCTGCTGCTGCTTTTCTTGAGGCAGTTTTGCAAGGAAAGTCCATGTGCAAAGCCTGCGGGGCAAAAGTAGCCATGCACTTTGCAGCAAAACGTGGAGTTTGGAACCTTGCCCAGTAATGACCAGTCTCCCATCCCTTCAGCCTTTCAGTGTCGTGGGAACAGGCTGAACTAAAGCCCTGTTCCCCGCTCTTCTCAGCTGAAAGTCTACATTATCCGGATGTTTGACCAACCCGTTCTATGCCTTGAGGTAATTCTGGAGCGGCCCTCCTAAATTTCAAATAAAAAAGGTGTGTAAGTTATACCTGTTTTCAAAGGGAAAATATATGCATGTTTCTTTGAAAATTGATCCCACCAAACAACCCGCACCCATTTACGCCTGTTAATTTGTGCACAGAATTTTTTCGGGGGGGAGAATATGCCCTGCATACTTTTGAACATGCAAAAGTGTGCGTGGAAGTGCAAACCCCTGGCCAAACACCCCACCCCACCCCACCCCCAGGGAGCACCTCTGCTTCCTGCGGATAAACGTAATTGCATGCAGGCTCTATGCGAGTAAGAATGCGCAGTCTTGGGCACCCAACTTTATAACAGGCCAAACTCACAGGTGAAGCGCAGTTTTACTGGCAGAAGTGCCTTCAAAAATGCCCCTCCCTAATAGGAGGACCGTAGTGCTATAGAAGCAGCTTGGAATGGAAATCTGTGTGCCCAAATTGCTGTGCACCATTCCCAGAAGTGCACGATCTCTGAGCAGGAAAAAGGAATTTATCTGAAGGGGGAATAAAGTAGTAAAGCCCACAGTAAATAAAGATGGCTTTTTTCTCTCCTGACTGTGGGATTAAGAGAATTTACTATTATCCCTTTGACAGATCTAGGGTACTGATGTGCCTTGCTTTCTCTAGTCGATCAAGTAGTTCATCCTTGTTGGCTGGTGAAGGAATATAACAGATTTGGGATAATAGAATGGGCAACAGTTATTAGATGGCTTGCAAAGCAGAAAGCACAGCAATAGTTCTTGCAGCAGTGGTAATAACAGTCAACTCCACAGCTGCATTAGCAGATCTACCCCATACACAAAGAGAACCTTAACTATTATCACATATGTAATTTTAAAACACACATTTATTAAGAATAACACATCCTAATACAACCCCACTAAATACATATAATGTTAATCAACCACACATTAAAAAACATCACATAATGAATGGTATATAGGCAGTGAACAATATGGGTGTAATATAATCATCAATTTAAAACACCATGGATAGAAACATCTTGTTCTCAATAAAGTAAACACAATGTACTTCAAATATGACTCAAATCAGTCTTCACATGTATTCTACTAAAGTGCTTTTCAGTGCAGATTCTCGTAGTTTTCAACTCCACGGCTTTCCTCCATTAGTCACTGCCACAATGTGATTCAATTGAGTACTGCTCAGTACTACTCCCCGACGAAGATCTTCGTTTCACCTGTCAAGCAGGCTTCCTCAGGGGAAAACTTCTAATATCCCTATAACAACCAAAAACAAAACCATTTACCACTTCCCACATAAAACCAATCACTACATATAACTCGGACTATAAATCCTTACCATGTGAGTCCAACGAAGGAACATCACATTTATTTGTTTCCAAACCACGAATTTCTTAAAGAGTTTAAATTCACTTCGGGGGTCATTTTCAAAGGAGTTACGCATGTAAATGTGACATACTATCGTAGCAATTTTCAAAAGCTATTTACTCGAGTAAAGTGCACTTACTTGAGTAAATCCTATGGACAATTCAATGGCATATATTGTAGCAATTTTGAAAAGCCCACTTGAGTAAAGTGTATTTACTCGAGCAAAAACCAGTTTTGCTCGAGTAAATGCTTTTGAAAATCTGGCCCTTGATCTTCATCAATGCTTTATCCCAATTCTTCAATTTGGTCACGAAATTACATATGTGATAATAGTTAAGGTTCTCTTTGTGTATGGGGTAATTGTGTATATTGGGGAACCTATATTTGATTTATTTCCCTCAGTATTTGTATGCATTAGCAGATCTAGCAAACGCAGCCAGTGATCCAAACCGCAGGGTTGCACCAAATGCTGAAGTGTAAGGCATTACCAAGATGAACACCCTTGTCACCAAACTGGGCCTGGAAAATGACTTTGAAGCTTTCTTTGCAACAATTTTGAAGATTGCACCTTCAAAAGGATATAAATGAGTTGCAGTTGGGTAGCTACTACAATGGCCAGCGGTCTTTGTTCTAAAGCATAGGGGGATAGACTTAAAGATCTAAACGTATTCCCTAGAGGAAAGGAGAGATAGGCGAAATATAATAGAGACATTCAAATATCTCAAAAGGTTTCCATGCAGAGGAGGTGAGCCTTTTTCTTTTTTTTTTTAATTTTTTATCAACATTTCAATATACAAAAGCAAAAACTTGCATAGTAATATCGGTACAGTGCAGAAATTCCATACAGTAGCAAACATATAATACTCATATCCGTCATAATGCTGTACTAACAAAAATAAAAGAAATAGGGCCCTGGAATATGAGTGTTTAACAATTATAGGAAAAAAGAAAAGGCAATGGTCGCTAGAGGAGATCCAGCAATATCTCTCAATACCAAGCCTACTAGGGATACATTAGGTGCGTGAATCCAGGAATGCTCTTAGTTGAGGAGGAGCAAAGAAAATATAATTCTGATTTTGATATTTGATGCAACATTTCCAAGGGTAGCGCAATAAAAACTGTGCTCCCATTTGTAATACATCTGAACGCATATTTAGAAAACTTTTCCTTGTAGATTGAGTGGTTTTTGTAAGGTCCAGACCATAGAATAAGGCGTGCCTATTGTGAAAGAAATGCCTGAATACATTATTACGATCTACTAAGAATGCAAATGAATTAGAAGGGGTCTCCTTCTAGTCACCGTGGTCTCCTGAGACATCTTGAGTATCTCAGAGATGTCTAAGGGTAACACCGATTCATCCAAATCTTCACAGGTATCCGTAGTTTGAGGTAAATAATATGCTTTTGTTATAACAGTTTTAGCAGAATCAGGAAATTTCAAAATCTGAGAAACATATGTTTTAAAGAGTTCCACTGGGGAGATCATGTTGATCACAGGGAAATTCAAAATTCTCAGGTTGTGAGACCTGAAGCTATTCTCAATATTCTCCAGCTTGTTGTTGTAAACCAGTTCAGTTTGTGCCATATTATGCTGAGTTTTTCAACATCAGCCATACGTTGCTCTAAAGTTTCAACTTTAATATTTTGTTAAATCACATTAGCATTTAATACCACTAGATTTTTAGTTTCCAGAGTTATTTTTGTTAGGGATATAAAAGCAAGTTTGCATACCGTAAACGGTGTTTTCCGTAGATAGCAAGGAATTTAGCCATGCATTGTGGGTGGCGTCGTCCATGACATCACGGAGGCGGAGCTTTCTCTCTACGCTCGAAGAGCTTTGAAGTGCGCATGATCACGATTTCCCGTGCTCCTCGAGCCTGTCTCACGGGCCGATACAGTAAAAGTCACGGGAGAACGGGCGAACAGGCCACTCTCCTGTGCGCGCGATTCACTAAATTAATTTATTTAAATTAGGGCCCGCAGCAAAAAGAGGCGCTAGGGACACTAGCGCGTCCCTAGCGCCTCTTTTTGGACAGGAGCAGCGGGTTTGACAGCCGACACTCAATTTTGTCGGCGTTGGTTCTCAATTGAGCATCCGGTTTTCAACCCGCGAGCGCGGGCCCATTTCAATTTTTTTTTTTTTTAATTTTTAACTTTTTTTAACTTTGGGGGCCTCTGACTTAATATCGCCATGATATTAAGTCGGAGGGTGCACAGAAAAGCAGTTTTTACTACTTTTCTGTGCACTTCCCCGGTGCCAGCAGAAATTAACGCCTACCTTTGGGTAAGCGCTAATTTCTTAAAATAAAATGTGCGGCTTGGCTGCACATTTTACTTACTGTATCGCGCGGGAATACCTAATAGGGCCATCAACATGCATTTGCATGTTGCGGGTGCTATTATGTTCGGGGGGGGGGGGGTTGGACGCGCGTTTTCGACACACTATTACCCCTTACTGAATAAGGGGTAAAGCTAGCGCGTCAAACGCACGTGCAATCGCGGGTTAACAGTGCGCTCCGCCAGAGTGCACTGTACTGTATCGGCCTGCCAGTTTGTTTTTCAAGCTAATGTTGGTGTAGGTGTCATAAGACATAACGGCTATCCAAGGAGGTGGGAGGAAATGCATGGCTAAATTCCCTGCTATCTATGGAAAACACCGTTTACGGTAAGCAAACTTGCTTTTTTCCATCGATAAGCAGGGCATTTAGCCATGCACTGTGGGAGTCCCAAGCTTATAGGTTGCAGATATGAAAAAACAGACATGTAGTAAAGGGTAAGACAAAACACACTGTTTATTAACAACTTCCTTTTTTTTTTTTTTTTTTTTTTTGCAACCTAAAGACAGTGGACAGCCATTATGATTTGGAAATAGTCTGTAAAACTGCAGAACCCAATGAGGAATCTGCTGCCGACTGCTGTTCTAAACAATAGTGGGAAGTAAATGTATGTATGGAAGACCAGGTCGCTGCTTTGCAGATGTCTTGAATTGGCACCCCTTGGATATGCGCAAAAAAGCCGCAATTGCTCTGATTTGATGGGCCTTAACTGGACCTCCAAGAGGTGTCGCTTTTGTAGAATAACAGTACTGGATACAAGCTGTTAGCCAGTTAGAAAGAGTTTGCTTTGAAACAGGTTGGCCTGGATTGTTTGGGTTGAAGGAAACAAACAATTGCGATGAATGTCTGATTGCTTCAGTAGTATGCTTGTAATAAGCTAAGGCTCTCTTACTATCGAGGGTATGAAGTAGTTTTTGTCGATCGTCAGAATGTGGTTTCGGGTAAGGAGATTGTCTCATTCAAGTGAAAAGCCAAAACCACCTTTGGTAGAAAGGAAGGGTGAGTTCGCAAGACTACTTTATCGTGGTGAAACTGAAGATATGGAAAATTAATTACAAAGGCTTGAAGCTCGCTTACTCTTCTCGCAGAAGTGACTGCGAACAGGAAAAGAACTTTCCATGTTAGAAATTTGAGTGAGTGAAGAAGTTGACATAGGCTCAAATGGTGGATTCATTAATGCCTCTAGGACAACATTAATGTCCCAAGGCACTATGGTTTTTTAATTGGCGGGTGAAGATGTAATAAACCTTTCATAAATCGGGATATCAAGGGATGAGAGGATATGGGACCATGTTTTCCCAAATGATGATAAGCTACAACAGCACTGAGGTGAACTTTAATGGATGTAACTGCTAGTCCTGAGAGGGATAACTTATGTAGATAAGCCAGCAATGATGCTGGTGTACAAGAAAAAGGATTGACCTTTTGAAGGGTGCACCATGCGGAGTATCGTCTCCATTTGAAAGCGTAGTTATGTCTGGTAGACGGTTTTCTTGCCGCAACGAGAATGTCTGTGATTCCTGAAGAGAGATCCAGTGAATTCAGTATTTGCCGTTCAATCTCCATGCCGTCAAATGCAGGGAGGCTTGCATCGGATGTATTAAGGTTCCTCCGCCTTGTGAAAGGAGGAGTGTGTCCTTTGGTAGTGGTATTGGGGGATTCAGAGACAGACAAAGAAGATAGGCATACCATGGCTGTCTCGGCCACGCAGGTGCTATGAGGATTAAGTCCGCTGAGTCTGTTATATATTTCTGGATTGTGCATGAGAATAGCGGAATTGGAGGAAAAGCATATAGTAGACCTTTGTCCCACGGAATCAGGAATGCATCTTGTGACATTCTGTATCTGCTGGGACGGAGAGAACAAAATGTTTTCACTTTCCAGTTCTCTTCCGATGCAAAGAGGTCTATGTTTGGAGTCTCCCATGTTGCAAAGATTTTGTTTGCCTCTTTCTGATTGAGCGACCACTCGTGTGGGTGGAAAATCCTGCTGAGTCTGCTCTGGTATTTGCTAGTCCCAGTAGGTAAGATGCTTGAAGGAAGATGTTGTTGTCTTCCGCCCATTCCCAAATTTGAACCGCTTCCTTGCAAAGAATCAAGGAACCGGATCCTCCTTGTTTTTTATATAAAACATCGCTACCTGATTGTCGGTATGGATCATCAGAGATTTCCCTTGTATCCATGTTCGGAATGCTAGAAGGGAATTTTTTATTGCTCTGAATTCTAACAAATTTATTTGAAGGGGTTGTTCTGCTGCGGACCAAAGTCCCTGAGTCTCTAGATGGAGGAGATGTGCTCCCCACCCTGTTGTTGAAGCATCCGTCATGAGAATCAATTGATGAGGGAGGTGTTGGAATGGGCTCCCTTCTTCCAAGATAGAGGTTGGAGCCACCATCTGATATCTTTTTCATGGAATTCATAACTTGTACCTTGTGTGACATCGGTTGAGTGAGTTAGTTCCATTGGGATTTTAGTCCCCATTGTAGGTGTCTGATGTGAAGTTGAGTATTCTGAACTTCATGTATTGCCACAGCCATGTGACCTAAGAGGACCATAACATGTCGAGCTGGCACGTTTTCCCGATGTAAGAGAGATTGAGCTAGGGATCATAAGTCTGAATGCTTTCTGGAGGAAGATAAGCTCTGGAAAGTGAAGTCCAGAGTATGGCTCCTATAAATTGAATGTTCTGGGTTGGCTGGAGTTGAGATTTTTCGTAGTTTATTATCCAGCCTAGTTCTTGTAGGCGGAAGAGTGTGTTTTCTATGTGAGATTGTAGCAAGTGGGCATCGTGAGATACGATCAACCAGTTGTCTAAATAAGGAAATATGTTTATGCCCTCTTTGCGTAAGTGTGCCACAACAACAGCAAGACATTTTGTGAAGACTCTTGGAGCTGAGGAAAGTCCAAAGGGAAGCACTTTGTACTGGTAGTGTTGATTTGCTACCTGAAAACAGAGGTATTGCCAACAATAATTATAGATCGGGATGTGAGTGTAAGCATCCTTTAGATCGAGTGAGCACATCCAGTTGTTCTTCTGGAGAAAGGGCAGGGCTGTTTTGAGAGAGGTCATTTTGAATTTCTCTGTCTGTAAATATTTGTTGAGTGCTCAAAGATCCAAAATTTGGCAAAGGCCTCCTGATTTTTTGGGAATGAGGAAGTATTGGGAATAAAAATCCTTTCTCCATTTGATTGGAAGGCACCGGCCGAATAGCCGTCTGTTGAAGGAGGAGTGAAATTTCCTTCATGAGTGATGGAATTTGAATCAATGGAGTGTTGGGGTGAATAAGATGAGCTAACGTTGGTATGGAGTTGAAACGCAGGCGGTATCCCTGTTGTATAATGCTCAAGACCCGTTGGTCTATGGTGATATGGGTCCACTGGGAATGGAACAAAGATAGTCTTCCTCCCACATATGCTGCTGTTGTGGCATTTGAACTTAAAAAGATTGTTTGGTTGGTTGTTGAGTAGCCTGAGGTTTCTGTGGCCTCTGGGATCTCTGACGCGGTCTTTGTCCCTGAATCTGAGATTGAGATCTTTGTTGCTGGAAAGGTTGTGGTCTATAGTTGGATTGATAGGGCTGATAGTACCGATATGGTCTGCGGTAATAGTAACCTCTTTTATATTGGGGAAAGTAATGTCTGGATGTAGATGGCGTGTCTATAGGAGCCGTTAAAGATTGAACAGCAATATTCTGATCTTTGATTAAAGATACAGTCTCCTGAAGTTTTTCTCCAAATAAGTTGTCTGGCCTACATGGTAAATTAGCCAAACGATCATGAACATCGTCACGTATACTGCTTGCTGGAAGCCATGCCAGGCGTCTAGCCGAGATTGAGGTTGCTGACGCACGCGCTGAAGTGTCAAAAGCTTCATATGAGGTTAGTAACAAATGCCATAGACCTTCTTGTAAATCCAGGAATAGCTGAGGCAAGGAAGAGTCTCCCTGTGAGGTATGCAGCAAAGGTTGTTGTTTCTGCGTACAATTGAAAAGATATTGGATGATAAAAAACTGATGATGATTAATGCAAGAGTTCAGCATTGAATTTTGGTAGATCTTTTTTGCAAAATCATCCAGTAACTTATCGTTCACTGGGGGAGCATTAGAGAAAAGCCTGTTCTTTTTGGCTTTTTTCAACGCCGACTCTACTACTATTGGATTATGAGGGAGTTGAACATTTGAGTAGTAGGTCATCTTTTGCATTCTGTATTTTAAATCCAGTTTCTTGGAAACTGGGGTGAGAATGAGTGGGGTGACCCTTGACTTATCCATCAGGCCCTCCAAAATCTGATGTGGAGGTAGCGCAGTGGGTTCGGATGGAACATCCAGAATCTGCAAGATTCCCATAACCTCTGATCTTGGGTCTGGGAGTTTGCTGGTCTCTATGATAAGAGCTAAACCTAGCTTCTCCAGGAATTTAGCATAAGTTAGATCTTCAGGAGATGATGTTAGTTGAGGTCATTCTTGTGGAGGGTCTGAAGGAATACCAGTTGAACTCCCTGGAGATGATGGCGGAGAAAAACCCGGAGAAACTGTGTGGGTAGATGATATTGGAGAATTAGAATGTGTTGGAGATGGCAGATTTGGAGGTAAATAAGGAGAAATATGTGGCGATGTAGGATCTTGAGGATCCTGTGGAAGAATATTTGGATCTGGAGGTAAACCTTGGAAAAAACTGTGTAATAAAGAAGTGATTTGTGACATCGTCTCTTCAGCTGTAGCGCGAGGAGGATGTTCAGGCGGTGTTGTGGCTGTTTTGAGACGCTTGACAGGTGTTTTAGCCAATGGAGATGTCTGTCTCTTTTTGGAATGTGGAGGTCGAGGGAGTATATTCGGTGAGGTCTCCCAATTTCCCACTGGTTCATCAATGACTATATCGGATAATACCGAAGATGGAGAATGGTGATCTCCATGTCGGAATGTGGAGTCTTGTGTAGTAGATTTTGAGGAAGACGATGCTCCAGAATGAGGTGTAATATGCTTCGTCTTCGCTGATTTTTTTGGTATTTCAGGTCGTTGAGGGACTGAGTCCTTTGGTTTTGCAGACGTATGGTAGTTTTTTGATGCTTGTGAATGGAATGCGTCGTAGTTTTGTCTAATGCATCGTGATGCGTCGTATCTTTGTTCGTTGCATCGAGATGCGTCACGAGATCTTTAATTGCGTCGTGATGCATCGAAACCTTCGATGCTTTCAGCGGAGTCAACGCATGCGTCGAAGTAAGTCGATTTGAGACAGATGTTGCCGACGCATGCGTCATGGCCGAAACGGCGCTAGACGCAATTTGCGTGGTAGACGACGCAGGCTGCGACGCATGACCTTCCGAGGCCGAATGCATGTGTCGAGGAGTCCAGGACCGGGGTTTTTTCTTACCCGGGGAGGACTTGGTTGATCTTCCATCCGCCGGAGAGGGGGCATGTGAGTGCCTCAGCCTCTCCATTTTTTCTGTCCTTTGTCTCCTTGCTCATGGGGACATTCTTCCACAGTCCCTGCATGCGGCCTGATCATGGTCGGGACCAAGGCATAAATAGCAGTAATTATGCCCGTCGGTCACCGACATTGATCTTCCTGCAGGAGCAGTATTTGAATCCTGGGCTCTTTGGCATTGTTTCCAACGAGTTCGGTGAAGTGAAGTTTTTGTCCCATGAGGCGATGAGAGAGAGAGGCTCCACATGTCCATGCAGTGCCGCGGAAAACAAAAACTGAGCAGGCTCGAGGAGCGCGGGAAGTCATGATCATGTGCACTTCAACGCCCTTCGAGCTTAGAGAGAAAGCTCCGCCTCCATGACATCATGGACGACGCCACCCACAATGCATGGCTAAATGCCCTACTTATCGACGGAAAATAGAGACTTCCAACAACTTTAAGGCAGTCCAAATTGTATTTAAAGTCATCTCTGCAGGAGGTTGAATATTAACTCCTAAACCAGGCTCTCCATGGATATTACCAACTATTCCCGTAGTAGTGCCTGTCCCATTCTCTGTGCCAAGAGGCCTCAAAGGGGTTAACAATGTTCCCATTTGCTCGTGCGTACCAAGTCCCCTTCCACTCTTATCCCCATAGGACTGTACCTGCACATTGCCTTCACGCCCGCTGATCTCCTGCGGGGCTTTTTCATGCAACACCTCGTCTCACCTCCCCGAGAATCCTCCGGTGGAGCCGCAGTTGCCAGTTGTTCTCAGTTTGCCTCTCAGCACGGTGGGGCAGGCCTGCTTGGTGATCTGGGGCTCAGTGAGATGTCAAGGGGGACAGTGCACACCCATCAACCGTCCTCACTGCGACCAACTCTCCCGCATGTTTATTTCTGTCGCCGCAAAGAAATTACCGATTCGCGGCTGTGTGGACTCCAACAGAGAGGAGCTCACCCCAGCTCCCCTCACTCTCGCCTTCCTCTTCGTATGTGGCATTGTGGCGTAGATACCAAAGAATAAGATAATCGAACCGGGAGCTTTCAGCCGGCATGTCTCCTCAGGTGGCCATCTTGAGGCCCCGCGAGGTGAGCCTTTTCAATGGAAAGGAGACTCTAGAGTGAGGGATCATGAGATGAGGTTGAAAAGAGGTAGACTCAGGAGTATTCTTAGGAAATGTTTCTTTACAGAGAGGGTGGTGGATGCATGGAACGACCTCCCAGTATAAGTGGTAGAGACAAGAACAGTATCTGAATTCAAGAAAGCATGGGATAAACACAAAGGATCTATGAGGGAGTGGTAAGGATTGGAATTAGTTGGTGTAGATGAGCAGACTAGATAGGCCACATGGTCTTTTGTGCCATCACCTTTCTGTGTTTCTATGAGCTGATGAAGGGAGCAGAGCTCTCATAAGCTAAGTCACAGATGTCCAATAAAAAGGTATCGCCTACAAGTTGTTTGTTGACTCTTGTCCTGTATTCACAGAGCATCTTGTATTTATGTGTTATGTGGCCACTCAGTGGTTGTATTAAATATTACACATGCAAGTTTTTATAACTATTAGCTCAGCATGGAACCTATACTCTGATTAGTAAGTCTATGGGGGAAGTTGTACATTTTCAGAGTTCTGACTTCACCTTCCATTTTCAGTGAGCAGCTTTCAGCTAAGCTCTGTTACCTCTGAAACGGAGACTTCACAGAAAGTTGCCTTTGAAAAAGGCCTCAATTCATCTGTGCACATAATTTTTCCAGTTATTCCTGTCTCCATGTCATCTTCCAGTAAGATCTATGTTTTTTTAGTTTGTTTCATTGGTAAATGTTTTGATTTTTAAGACTTGGCCTGTTTTCCTATATGAAGCTCAATGCAAGTTTAGTTATTTGTATAGTTGTGGATGAAGACAGAATAATCAATCTTTCTGTATTTTTAACTGGACTAACAGCCATAACACTACTTGTAAACTTTGAAAAATTGTTAGAACCAGCTTATAACCTTTGAAAGGTTGGTAGAACCAGCTGTGTATGACTAAGAGAACAATAGCAGGAAACCTTTTGGAGCTTTGTTCAGTCAAACTCTGTAGTTTTGCAGTGTTTGGTGAAAGAGAGTGACAGCAGTTCTGGAGTGAGAGGGCTGAGGATGGTACTAGACCCAAAGCTACTGGGCAATGACATGGATTCTCCATTATTCCAGTTCAAGTCTCTTCCTGCTCCAGCCAGCAGGGGCCACCTCTTCTATTTCTGCGTCACATGTAATGTAACAAGGTCAGGCAATGTGATCAGAAAAATTTGAAGACAGAAGCGTGGAAACAGTTCTAAGGGTGCTAGAAGTAAAATGTCCTGGTCATCGACCCCATCAGGGCTACCAACCCCTCTCCCTCTTACCCATCTAGATCCAGATCTCCGAGAAGGAATTCACAAAAGTTATTCACAATCCATGCTTGCCAATATTTAACACGAAGTTCCTGTTTAGAACTCAACCAGACAGCTCCCAGTGTGGCAGGAGATGAATTAACTCCTCTCCCTACAGGCCACACTTTTCGTTATCCCTGTTAGGAAATCCGTGTGCTTTCTGGCCTCTCCTGTCAGGTTACCCTGGAGCCAATTAACAGTTGCCTGATAGTTGTCTTTCATTTCCAGCAGAGAAGTTTTTGTTGGCATTCTCCCAATTCCGAAGAACCTCTTGACATTCCCAATTACTGTGCCCCTGAGTCTCCCCAGCTGCAGGAGGTAGCAAAATAATTGAACTCTGAACTGCGTATTAACCCCTAGCTGTCGGCTTTTTCTCACAGCTGTCAGCTGCACCACATACAATAGGCCAGCTTCCTAATTTTTAGAAACTAGTTTTGGATGTTGGGCACACACTGGGCTGCCACTGATCACCAACAGAATCCTACCTTTGTAATCAGTTCATCAAGAAAGCTGGCCTGACAAATGCCTTGTTTTCAGCTGGGTCCCAAAAGTCCAGGCAGACAAAGTGACCTGGCCAAGGTCACACACACAGAGCCAGTGGCAGAGGGAAAGCCTTGAACTCATATGGCAGGCCTTCTAAAACTTGTGCCCAGTACTCTAATCACTAAGCCACATCTCCTATTGGATGTTCACCACCGGATGGTATTAGCATGCAGACAATGGTGAGGCTATACTATACAACAAGTATTTTAAATAAAATTCATAAAGGCTCAGTTGCTTATTTTTTTTATGTGCTTGGTATGCTATTGCAGTGCATGATATGCTCCTTTGCAGGGGCCACCCATGACTGAATCAAGTCTGGGTTTTGGTACTGAACTCAGTATTTTAATAAAGCCATTCATTTAGAACGAACCCCATTTTTTTTTTTGTATGCTTTCTTCAATTAATCTGTGTAATGATTACCGATTTTGTTTGACGGACTGCTTTTTATCTGATATATTTCTGCAGGAATGTACCGCATTCTTTACACTGAATTCATGAGGCCAAAGCCGCTGGTTGAACCTTTGGCAATTCATTTTCTGTCACTTGATTTTTCCCTATAATTTACGTGCCATGCCGGGAATGCCCAGGGGAAAGAAAAATAAAGCATTCAGATGTGAACAAAACATTTAATTTTACCATCAAATCCAAGGAAACAGCAACATGTATTCACAGGTCAGTAAGTAGCACAATAAAATATACTGAAATGATATATAAGACCAACGAGGGATAAGTCTCCTCACCTCCACAATCTAAGCCGTCTTCGCATTAGTGCAGAGTCGTGGACAGCAAGCTTTCCCTCCTGGTCATGCATAGGAGAGGGCCATAAAATGTTCACTATGCCCCATATTCTTGGAATGCTGCCTCTTGATTTCATGTAAATCAAGAAGCTTTCCGGATTAAATTATCATTACAGAAATCACATGGGAATGTTGTCCCATAAAGACAACGGAGCTGAGAAATGCTGCAATCCTGTTCTGGCTGGCTTGAAAATACTTCCAACAGGAGAAGGAGTGGGAATAGATAGCTCTTCATAGTGTTACGCTTGCTTGCATGGGAATGGTTTAGGTTTATGGAGCAATGCGTCAGGAGCCTTTTACATCAGGCTACTAGCCCAGGAGCTACGAAATGCTGATTCTGACCTTCCAAGGGAAGATTACTGTTGTCCATGGAGGACCCAAAGGAGTCTGGGAAAGAAAGCTGGAGCAGCTCGGTGGATTTTCACGGGCTTATCTGTAGAATCGGGGAAAAATCCTACCATCCTGAATTAGCCTGCAGCTGAATCAAACACACAAATATAAATACAGATTTTAAAAATTGTTTTTATTCAAAGCTTTAACAGTACATGCCTTGGCTAAAGTGCATTCAGATTCATAACACTACAGTTCCTTGAAGGTGCATTAGAATTAAACGCATAGGCAGCTTAGATAGGCTATATGCTCTTTTTCTGCTGTTGTGTTTATATGTGAATGGCCCTACACCATAACTTGTTTTTGTAACCCTGACCCGCGCTTTCCTTTAGGGCAAGGGGCTCACACTCAGTAGTGGGGCTAAGTCCTTGTCTTTCTATCAGTTCCAATATAGATCCTCTGCTGGAGGACAGTGAAAAACCTCTAAGGCCCAAGGCATTATGTGTGCTCTGTTCTTTTAAGTGACAATAAACAGGACTTCACAATGGTGTTCCAACATATTTATTTAATGAATTGCTTGATAATTATTTAGCACTGTGTACATTTTTCCTTGTCACCTTCATTGTACAGAAATAAATGTAATCAATTTTGTGTTTGTGGTCCTTTGAATCCTTCCCTGGTATCCCTTCTGTTCCCTCCTGGACCTTGAGGGCTGTCCCTGAGTACTTTGAATAAGTTCCTCCTAATCCTCTAAAGCCTGAGGGATCCACTACTTGATCTTACTTTTTTTCTTTCTGTCTTCTCTCCTCTTTGCATCAGATTGGCACCTCCTCTTCAGTAATAATACTACTATATAGAGTCCAACAAGATAAACATCCTGCATGAGACTAAATGCACAATTGAATCTTTATGGGTAGAAATCCCTTGTGTGGGGGGGCCGTGACATCACGGCTAGAGATGGCTGCTTAGTCCATGAGCTCCCACACCAGCCCTAACCATCCACTCTCTTCCGAGTGCTTACAGTTTATTTAACACCTTACAAAATACTCAACAAACTGTGAGTATTACCATGGCAGCGAAAAAAAAAGGAACCCGACTTCCAGCGCTTCTCTTTTAGCAAAGAGGGTCGCTGGAAGGCCTAGAAAACGCTGCTCCAGCAGACCAAGATGGCGCCCGATCGCGGACCCCGAGCCCCTAATAAAAAATCTTGCGACACTCGGTGCAGTGGGATCGGCCACGTCTGAGCACCCTACCCGTGGCGAATTTTGAGAATGGTTTGCGCTTATCCGGACGGACATTAAAACCTACCGCCAGGAGCTCATGGCCCTTGTGGAAGAACTTAAAGAAGAGATCGACTCCCTGGGACACTGGGTAGATAACCTTGATACCTGCATGGACAGCCAGGCAGCGCTAGTCGCGGAAACCAAATTGACCTGCTCCTCTCTCAAGTGGACACGCAGCAGCTGACTGCTAAAATCGCTGACCTAGAAAACAGGGCCCGCCGAGAAAACTTGAGATTTTGCGGCTTCCCGGAGTCTCAAGCACCGGAAGACTGCCACAAGCTTATCAGCGGATTTTGTCTGCATTTACTCTGAGGCTAATTCAGAACCTGACCACCACGCTCCCGCTATTAAATTTGACAGGGCGCACAGAGCACTTAGACCTCTGCAGCCGAGATATAATTGTCTGCTTTTCTGATTACCCCATCAAGGAACAAGTGGCGCAGGCAGCCAGATCACGATCTAGCTGGAAATGGAAAGGGCTAGACATTTCAGTTTATTCCGACCTGTCCTCTGCAACCCTGCAAAACAGGCAGTCCTTGAGAGAAGCCACCACTTTTCTCAGAAATAATAATACCAAATATCGTTGGCTGCACCCATTTGGCCTCTCAGTTAATCTGGATGGGATCACACATAAAATTCTGACACCAGCTGAGGCCCAACTTGTTCTTGCCCCACGTGGATATGTCAGTGACCAACCACCATCCAAAGAACACAGACTTCCACCAGCTCCTATCCTGCATTCCGCCTGGCAGAGGGCAGGCAAACAATCAGGCAGGCTCCAAAGGTAGTAATCTGGAGGATCCTCATACAGCCATGGATCTACCTGAACAATCTTTAATCAGGCACAAGTTCCAGTGTTATGCTAACATATGACTGCACTCTTTCTCTCAGTTAAAATGTTATCCTGTTCAACTCTGTATATTTCAGTATCTCACTTAAATCCTCGGATACCATATACAGGTCCATACTAGACCTCTCAATGTTTTACTGTGGCTGGGGCCGGGGCCATGGGAGCCATCTCTGTCTGTTACCACCTCACTCCCCAACTAAGGGAAGGGGATAGCCTGCATGGAGGGAATCGCAGGCCAATTCATTTGTATTTGGGAAACAATTGCCCTCTGGGGTTTCATGATATGCTACTTCATTTATACTGTGACGTTTGCATTCACTGCACTCCCACTCGAGAACTAGGGCTTCATCCATTTACATATGGGGCTAGATTTCGATTTCTCATATTCACAGACAATCAATATTACTATATTATGTAGAGGGTTATATTGTACAACTTTCTTGAATGTTACAACAATGGATGGTGGCATGCTAGATTACGACCGCTATTTATCCCTGCCCTTAATCACTTACTTTTATAGCCAAACTAAGAATAGTTTCCATTAATACTAAGGGGTTGAACTCCCCTCAGAAACGGTCTCTGCTTTTTTGAGAACTTAATGTACTCAAGCCTGACATAATCTTTTTGCAGGAAACCCACCTATCACGCAGATATGAATCTTTGATGAAGTCCTCTAAATTTATCCCCCAGTATTATTCGGCCAATTCTAAATTGGCCAAATACACCGGCGTGGGAATCCTGTTTGCCGCCAGCCTGGTAGTAGAATGTACCTTACATAAGCTGGATCCCAAGGGTAGATATTTATTATTACGAGTCAAGATTAAGGAGGCTGAATATTCCTTGCTCAACATATATGCCCCAAACAGGGATCAAGCTGAATTCTTCATGGAAATTCATCAGCTGTTTCTTCAGCATAATGCTGGCATGCTTATACTAGGCGGTGACTTTAATGTTGTGCTATCCCAGTCATTAGATACTTCCATTAGATACTTCTCTACAGCCTTCTCTCCTACTTTATATACCTTTATATACCTCGGTATATAAATGATCCTAAATAAATAAATACTTGAGCACTAAAGGCTCTTATGACAGATTTCCATTTAATAGATACCTGGAGAGTCAAGTTTCCACAATCTTGTTCCTATTCTTTCTACTCGACAGCTCATGACTCGTACTCCAGAATCGATTACTTGATGGTGGATAAATCCCTATACCATCTGATACAGAAAGCCAAAATAAGCATCATAACCTGGTCTGATCACCCTCCCATTCTTATAGATATTGGCCTCTCCTCCCAAGACTAGGGCCAACGAATCTGGAGACTCAACGACTCACTGTTAAATGATCCTCAATATATTACTGCCTTGACCGCAATGGTAACTGATTTCTTTCATACCAATGCAGGGTCTGTTCATTCTCCGATCCTGGTGTGGGAATGTTTTAAAGCATACATCAGAGGTCACTTCATCTCCCGTTCCTCATACTTGAAAAAGAGGAGGGAGGCTGACCGCTCCCAGTTGTGAAACCAAATTGCATCACTTTCACACCAACATATGCAAGGCAAATCACCCAAAATACTTTATGCTCTTATTAGGGCTAGAGAGGACCTCCACAGATTAGAACTAGATCATATCGCACATTCCCTATCCTTGACTCGCCAGCGCCACTTTGAGGAAGGAAATAAGGCCGGTAAACTCCTAGCCCATCAATTAAAAAAGGTCTCGCTTTAGAATCATATTCTTAAAATCAAAAATGATCAGGGACAGATTGAATCCCCCAACTTAGCTATCACACAGCAATTTCTTAAATTTTATCAGAATTTATATGCAGCTGAGAAACATATTTCCCAGGCATCTATAGAGACATACCTACAATCCATACCTCTCCCATGTTTATCACAGGATATGAGGTCTATATTAAATGCCCCCATATCTACTCCCGAGATATTGGGGGTTCTAAAGCAATTAAAATAGGTAAAGCCCCAGGCCCTGATGGCCTAACTGCTAAATTTTACAAAATTCTTGGCCCACATATGTTACATACTTGCAACAACATTTTAACTACCTCCGGGAGGGAGGCTCACTTCTTCCATCTTCTAATATGGCCAGTATCACAATCATTGCCAAACCGGGTCTCAACCCTGCACTATGTGCATCCTATCGCCCCATTTCCTGATCAATTTGGACTTAACAATTCTAGCTAAAATATTAGCAAATCGCCTAAATTGTTTTATAGCACAAATTATCCACTCCGACCAGGCTGGATTTATTCCAGGCCATATGGCGAGCGACAATGTGTGTAAAATTATTAACATCCTATGGGGCTCTACTAAACAAGCCCATGCCCACCTTGTTGCTGGCCAATTGATGCAGAAAGGCCTTTGATATGGTCCACTGGCCTTTTTTATTTCAGACCTTGGAGACTATGAACTGTGGCGGACTCTTCCTTCACTGGCTACGCGCCCTTTATACCTCCCCCATGGCCTGTCTAAAAATAAATGGAGGCTATTCTGATCCCTTTTTGGTACAATGGGGCACTAGACAGGGCTGCCCCCTCTCACCGCTACTCTTCGCCATATTTCTGGAGCCCCTAGCTATCCAGATAAGGAATAATTCTGGTATCCACGGATATACTTTAGGACAACACACTTATAAAATGTCTATGTTGCCAACGATATTATGCTCACTGTCAGTGAACCCAATTTGTCCTTAACGGAGATTGAATCTGAGTTTGCTCAGTTCAGCGCAGTCTCTGGTTTCAAAATTAACTGGGACAAATCTGAAATCCTCAACATTTCCTGCCCGCCCCAGATGGAGACTGAGCTGAAGCTCTGTCATCCTTTCAAATGGGCCCCCACTAAACTCAAATATCTGGGAGTCAACATAGGCAAACAAATAACCAATCTCTATCAATTTAATTATGTCCCTCTACTTCAAAATATTGATAGTGACCTTAGTAAATGGGAACGACTTCACTATCTTGGCTCAGCTGGCTGTCTACTCTCAAAATGAACGTTTTACCTAGATTCTTATATCTATTCCAGAACCTGCCCATAGCCATATCCAACCTTACATTCAAAATTTGGCAACAGAAATTCCTCTGATTTCTTTGGAGGCACCACCCACCTAGGGGAGCTCGAACAGTACTATTCCAAGCCAAGGAACATGGGGGGAATAGGCTTACCACATTTAGGGTGGTATTACGCAGCTGCCCAACTAAGGCTGATAATAGACTGGCACAGGATCTCTGACACGAAACAATGGGTTCAGATGGAACAAGCATGGCTCTTAGATATGCCTTTGCAAGCGACACCAAGGCAACCGCGTTCGACGTGGAGGCCATGCTCAGATATGGCGCCAACAACTCGGCACACGCTGAATGTCTGGTCTATTTGGAAGGACTGATTAGTAGGCAAAGTGTCCTATTTTTCACAGACGGCACTGTTCCATAATATTACATTCCAACTCTGCCTTCCCATATCTGCTTTCCCACACTGGAAGCGCTCAGGTATCACCCAGATCTCTCATCTTATCTCCCAGGGCTCAATTATACCATTTACAGTTCTATGCTCTAAGTATAACTTATCTAACACTGACTTTCTCTCCTACCTGCAAATTAGCCATTATATCTCACAAGCAAAGAGAAGAGGCCTCTTGGCAACCGAGCAATCTCTCTTTGAAGGCTACTGCTAGGCACATCCGTCCAGCGGCCTGGTCTTTAAAATCTATAAGATGCTAAACTCTCGACTACCAAATCAACCCCATCATCTACAGGCCTGGGATCAGGACCTTGATTGCTGCCTTTCTGCAGATGACTGGTCCCGGATCTTCACCAGAATTTCCCATGGCTCGATTTCCACCTGGATTATGGAAACGAACTATAAACTGCTTTACCCAGTAGCATTTAACACCACTTCGATTACATAAATTTTGTGCAGCAATGTTGGTGGAAGTGTTCACAACCAAGATCCTATCTTCACATGTGGTGGGACTGTTCTCTCATTCGACCAGTCTGGAAAGCCGTTGCTGACACTCTTCAGAAAGTTCTGCATACCCCATGCATGCTGACAATTAAAATGGCGCTTCTCAATTTACCAGATGACACCTCTTCTCCACCAGTGCAAACTCTCATTTACCAGTTTTGCACAGCCACAAAGATGGAAATTGCCAAGCTAGGGAAAGACACAGCACCACCTACTCTAGCCATGATCCTTTGCCGCTTGGATCGAATCTGTACACTGTATCGGCAAACTGCCCTCAACTACCACAAACTCCACCAATATGACATCGTCTGGGAACCTTATTGGACTTGGAGACAACT
The DNA here is from genome assembly GCF_901001135.1 of Rhinatrema bivittatum. Taxonomy (NCBI): domain Eukaryota; kingdom Metazoa; phylum Chordata; class Amphibia; order Gymnophiona; family Rhinatrematidae; genus Rhinatrema; species Rhinatrema bivittatum. The sequence goes on along the minus strand of NW_021821325.1, from coordinate 51,985 downwards.
GCCCTTCACTGATGATGCTTCTTGATGATGAGTATAGATAAAGACTGTTGAATGTATGATGTAATCTATGACAATTATTCAAAACAACATCATATTATACCATCAGTACCAACAGGCTACGGCAAATACTGATGGTATAATATGATGTTGTTTTGAATAATAATTAAAATTCTTGATGACGAGTGACATTATTATTTCCCTTGTAAAGAAGATGCCACCAAATTCACAGTTTTTATAAATTCTAGCGACATATGAACAGGGAGAGGGGGGATGTGATGTATTGTATTGTAATGTACTATAAGGAATAATTACTTACTTTGTTGTTCATTCTTGTACTAATGAATACTTGTTTACGACAATAAAAATTGTTGTTAAAAAAAAAAATGAAGAGAAATCCCTTGTGTGTTGGGGAAGACTATAGTGATAAGAACATAAGAACATAAGAAAATGCCATACTGGGTCAGACCAAGGGTCCATCAAGCCCAGCATCCTGTTTCCAACAGTGGCCAATCCAGGCCATAAGAACCTGGCAAGTACCCAAAAACTAAGTCTATTCCATGTAACCATTGCTAATGGCAGTGGCTATTCTCTAAGTGAACTTAATAGCAGGTAATGGACTTCTCCTCCAAGAACTTATCCAATCCTTTTTTAAACACAGCTATACTAACTGCACTAACCACATTCTCTGGCAACAAATTCCAGAGTTTAATTGTGCGTTGAGTAAAAAAGAACTTTCTCTGATTAGTTTTAAATGTGCCACATGCTAACTTCATGGAGTGCCCCCTAGTCTTTCTATTATCCGAAAGAGTAAATAACAGATTCACATCTACCCGTTCTAGACCTCTCATGATTTTAAACACCTCTATCATATCCCCCCTCAGTCGTCTCTTCTCCAAGCTGAAAAGTCCTAACCTCTTTAGTCTTTCCTCATAGGGGAGTTGTTCCATTCCCCTTATCATTTTGGTAGCCCTTCTCTGTACCTTCTCCATCGCAATTATATCTTTTTTGAGATGCGGCGACCAGAATTGTACACAGTATTCAAGGTGCGGTCTCACCATGGAGCAATACAGAGGCATTATGACATTTTCCATTTTATTCACCATTCCTTTTCTAATAATTCCCAACATTCTGTTTGCTTTTTTGACTGCCGCAGCACACTGCACCAACGATTTCAATGTGTTATCCACTATGACACCTAGATCTCTTTCTTGGGTTGTAGCACCTAATATGGAACCCAACATTGTGTAATTATATCATGGGTTATTTTTCCCTATATGCATCACCTTGCACTTATCCACATTAAATTTCATCTGCCATTTGGATGCCCAATTTTCCAGTCTCAGAAGGTCTTCCTGCAATTTATCACAATCTGCTTGTGATTTAACTACTCTGAACAATTTTGTGTCATCTGCAAATTTGATTATCTCACTCGTCGTATTTCTTTCCAGATCATTTATAAATATATTGAACAGTAAGGGTCCCAATACAGATCCCTGAGGCACTCCACTGTCCACTCCCTTCCACTGAGAAAATTGCCCATTTAATCCTACTCTCTGTTTCCTGTCTTTTAGCCAGTTTGCAATCCACGAAAGGACATCGCCACCTATCCCATGACTTTTTACTTTTCCTAGAAGCCTCTCATGAGGAACTTTGTCAAACGCCTTCTGAAAATCCAAGTATACTATATCTACCGGTTCACCTTTATCCACATGTTTATTAACTCCTTCAAAAAAGTAAAGCAGATTTGTGAGGCAAGACTTGCCTTGGGTAAAGCCATGCTGGCTTTGTTCCATTAAACCATGTCTTTCTATATGTTCTGTGATTTTGATATTTAGAATAATTTCCACTATTTTTCCTGGCACTGAAGTCAGGCTAACCAGTCTGTAATTTTCCGGATCGCCCCTGGAGCCCTTTTTAAATATTGGGGTTACATTTGCTATCCTCCAGTCTTCAGGTACAATGGATGATTTTAATGATGTTACAAATTTTTACTAATAGGTCTGAAATTTCATTTTTTAGTTCCTTCAGAACTCTGGGGTGTATACCATCCGGTCCAGGTGATTTACTACTCTTCAGTTTGTCAATCAGGCCTACCACATCTTCTAGGTTCACCGTGATTTGATTCAGTCCATCTGAATCATTACCCATGAAAACCTTCTCCATTACGGGTACCTCCCCAACATCCTCTTCAGTAAACACCGAAGCAAAGAAATCCTTTAATCTTTTCGCGATGGCCTTATCTTCTCTAAGTGCCCCTTTAACCCCTCGATCATCTAACGGTCCAACTGACTCCCTCACAGGTTTTCTGCTTCGGATATATTTTAAAAAGTTTTTACTGTGAGTTTTTGCCTCTACAGCCAACTTCTTTTCAAATTCTCTCTTAGCCTGTCTTATCAATGTCTTACATTTAACTTGCCAATGTTTATGCTTTATCCTATTTTCTTCTGTTGGATCCTTCTTCCAATTTTTGAATGAAGATCTTTTGGCTAAAATAGCTTCTTTCACCTCCCCTTTTAACCATGCCTGTAATCGTTTTGCCTTCTTTCCACCTTTCTTAATGTGTGGAATACATCTGGACTGTGCTTCTAGAATGGAATTTTTTAACAATGACCATGCCTCTTGGACATTTTTTACTTTTGTAGCTGCTCCTTTCAGTTTTTTTCTAACAATTTTTCTCATTTTATCAAAGTTTCCCTTTTGAAAGTTTAGCACGAGAGCCTTGGATTTGCACACTGTTCCTTTTCCAGTCATTAAATCAAATTTGATCATATTATGATCACTATTGCCAAGCGGCCCCACCACCGTTACCTCTCTCACCAAGTCCTGTGCTCCACTGAGAATTAGATCTAAAATTGCTCCCTCTCTCGTCTGTTCCAGAACCAATTGCTCCATAAAGCTATCATTTATTCCATCCAGGAACGTTATCTCTCTAGTGTGACCCGATGATACATTTACCCAGTCTATATTGGGGTAATTGAAGTCTCCCATTATTACTGCACTACCAATTTGGTTAGCTTCCCTAATTTCTCTTAGCATTTCGCTGTCCATCTCACCATCTTGACCAGGTGGACCGTAGTATACCCCTATCACTGTAGTCTTCCCCGACACACAAGGGATTTCTACCCATAAAGATTCAATTTTGTATTTAGTCTCATGCAGGATGTTTATCCTGTTGGACTCTATGCCATCCCAGACATAAAGCGCCACACCTCCTCCCGAGTGCTCCTCTCTGTCATTGCGATAGCCTGGTATAGCACTGTCCCATTGGTTATCCTCTTTCCACCATGTCTCTGAGATATACTACCGTCCACTTGGTCAAGATGAAATGCTAAGAGAAATTAGGGAAGCTAACCAAATTGGGAGTGCGGTAATTTATTTATTTATTTATTTATTTAAAGTTTTTCTATACCGGCATTCGCAATAGATATCGCATCATGTCGGTTTACAATTAACAGGTAGATAGGTAACAAAAAAAGGTAAGAAACATTTATCTTAATAATAATAATCGTTGTAGTAATAATAATAATAAAACATTAAACAAGAGAAGGTTAAGGTATGCAGTTACAATAAAACAAGGGAGTGATACAACTTGGAGCATAGAAAAGAAGCTGGGGATTAAATAGAGAGAACGTAAATGCCAGTCAATGTGCTTAAAGCATTAATGAATTGTCCTTGTGAGGTAGGGATATTAATTATGCGGTAGGGATATTAATTACCATGAATGAGGCAATGTCTGGGCGCCTAGTTAATAATGGGATAGATTCAGTTTAGTTCAGGAAAGGCTTTCATGAATAGCCACGTTTTGAGTCTTTTCCTGAATGTGGGCAGGCAGGGTTCCAGTCGCAAATCTGGTGGGATTGAGTTCCACAGTGTTGGTCCTGCAGTGGAGAAAGCCCTGTCTCTGGTGGTTATGTGCCTCATGGATTTGGAGTGTGGTACTTGTAGTGTTTCTCTATAGGACTCTCTGATTGGTCTGTTGGATGTAAATTTTTTGAGAGGAATTTGAAGGTTGAGTTGAGAGTGTTGATGTATAGCTTTGAAAATAGTGGTTATGGACTTATAAATGATTCTGTAGTGAATTGGCAGCCAGTGCAGGTCTTTGAGGATTGGTGATATGTGGTCTCTTCTCCGTGTGTTAGTTAATATTCTCGCAGCCGTGTTTTGAACCATCTGAAGGGGTTTCGTGTGAGATGAAGGGAGACCTAATAGCAAAGAGTTGCAGTAATCTAGTTTAGAAAATACTATTGATTGCAGAATAGTTCTGTAGTCATGAAAGTGGAAGAGAGGTCTTATTCTTTTTAAGACTTGGAGTTTATAGAAGCAGTCCTTAGTAGTTTGATTTATGAATGCTTTTAGGTTTAACCTGTTATCAATGATAGCTCCCAGGTTTCTTACTTGAGGAGTTTGTAAATTGGGTGGAGGATTTGAGTCGGTGTTACTGTTTTCAGAAGAAATTAGGAGTTCGCTTTTTGAAGAGTTTAGTATTAGATTAAGGTTGGAGAGGAGTCCATCAATTTTTTTCAGACAAGTTTCCCAGAATTCTAGGGTTTTGCTGTAGGATTCTTTGACGGGGATGACTATCTGGACGTCATCTGCATAAAGAAAGTGTTTAAGGTTTAAATTAGTTAGCAGTTGGCAAAGAGGGAGCAAGTAGATATTAAAGAGTGTTGGTGAAAGGGAGGAGCCCTGTGGAACTCCCGTAGATGAAGGGTAGTGTTGAGATTCTTTGTTGTGAATTTTGACTTTGTATTTTCTGTTCCCTAAGAACGATTTGAACCACGATAGTGCTGTTCCTGTTATTCCGATGTTTGCTAATTGAGTTAGTAGGGAGGAATGGTTAACCGTATCAAAGGCAGCTGAGAGGTCCAGGAGGATCAGTAAATAAGTGTGACCTTTATCCAGGCCCATGATGAGGTAGTCGGTCAGGGAAATTAGTAGTGATTCAGTATTTAAAGCTTTTCTGAAGCCATATTGGGATGGGAACAGAATGTTATGTTCCTCGAGGTAGTCTGAGAGTCTGGAGTTGACTAATTTTTCCGTTACCTTAGCTATGAATGGGAGATTGGATATAGGACGGAAATTGGTGGGATCATTAGGATTTAAGTTGGGGTTTTTCAAGAGCGGTTTGATGGATGCAATCTTCAGGTCGTCAGGGTAGATTCCTTGTGCTAGGGAGCAGTTAATAATGTCTGTCAGAGCATTGGAGATTGTGTCTGGTATTAGCAGGAGAAGTTTGGAAGGGATGTGGTCTAATGGGTGAGATGAAGGTTTCATTTTCTTTAATGTAGAAAGTAACTCAGTAGTAGTGATGGGTTCGAAGGATTGTAGAGTAATGTCTTTGTTGTGGTGGAAGTATATGTTGGATGGCGTTGAAGTGTTGGTTCTCAGCTGTGTTATTAGGTTAGAGATTTTGTTACTAAAGAAAAGGGCCAGCTCTTCTGCTTTTTCTTGAGCTAAGTTGGCAGGGATGTCAGGAGTTGAGGTTTGTGTTAAGTTAGATACATAGGCAAAGAGGGCTTTGGAATCAAAGATTATGTGATGGATCTTCTGTGCAAAGAAATCCCTTTTTGTTTTTAATGTAGCGCTTTTGTATTGGTGGAGTGCGAGTTTGTAAGCAGAGAGGGAGGTCTGTGTTGGTGTTTTCCGCCATTTGCTTTCCTTCTGTCGGAGGGATAGTTTTAGTTTTTGAAGTTCTTCTTTAAATTTTAATAATGGGAGATTTCAATTACCCCAATATTGACTGGGTAAATGTATCATTGGGGCATGCTAGAGAGATAAAGTTCCTGGATGGAATAAATGACAGCTTTATGGAGCAATTGGTTCAGGTACCGACAAGAGAAGGAGCAATTTTAGATCTAATTCTCAGTGGAGCATAGGATCAAATCCTATGTCATAATGCATTTAAACTAGATGCTGGGGGTGACAGTAAGAAATTAGAATGTCACCCCCAAACACAAAGGGAAAGGAAAAGGGTGAAGTGGATAACAAAACTCAACTAAATAAGTCACAAAAGGAGTCCAGGAAAAGCAGTTACCTGAACGAGAAAAGCTGGAAAGCTATGAGCACAAATGCTCGTAGTTTGGGCAATAAATCCCAGATCTGCAAGCCCTAATGGTGGAGGCGGACTTGGAAGTTGTTGCTGTCATGGAGACGTGGTTCATGGAATCTCTTGATTGGGATAAGGCAATACCGGGCTATAACTTGTTAAGGAAGGACAGAGAGGACAGGAAAGGGGGAGGAGTGGCTCTTTATGTCAGAAACAATATCCAAGCATCTGAGCTGCAAGGAAGATGGGGCAAAGAAGAAGCACTATGGGCCGACCTAAAAAAAGATGATGGGGCATCCATTTTTATTGGAATGGTTTACAGACCTCCAAACCAAAAGGAAGAGCTTGACAGAGATCTGGTTGAAGACATCCAAAAGATGGGAAAGAAGGGAGAAGTGATGATTGTTGGAGACTTTAATCTGCCGGATGTAGACTGGAGAATCCCTTCTGCAGAATCTAACAATAGTAGAGAGATAGTGGATGCCCTGCTCGGGGCTCTGTTCAAACAAATGGTAATAGAACCCACGAGGGAGGGAGCTATACTCGATTTAGTGCTCACTAATGGAGATAATGTCTCTAATGTCCAGGTGGGTGCCCACCTCAGCACCAGTTATCATCAAACGGTATGGTTTCATATCACAAATAGGATACGGAGAAGAAGCACGAAGACCCGAGTTTTGCAGTTCAAAAACACAGACTGATGAAATGGAGAAGTTCCTGGAGGAAGAACTAGAAGGCTGGGAGAACAAGAGAGATGTGGAATAACAATGGACCAAACTAAAAGGAGCAATTACCAAGGCAACTAATCAATATGTTAGGTTTCATTTTTCTTTTGTTTTTCTATCTGGCTCTCAAAGGAGGTGGCTGACAAAAGCTAAAAGAACTGCGTTCAAGAAATATAAAGGATCCCAAAGGGAGGAACACAAAGAAGAATATCTGGTGGAACTGAGGGAGACGAAGAAAGTAATCAAGACGGCAAAAAGTCAAGCGGAAGAAAGGATTGCCAAAGAGGTAAAGCGAGGTGAAAAAACATTTTTCAGATACATCAGAGAAAGGAGAAAAGTTCAAAGTGGTATAGTGAAATTGAAAGGTGAAAAGGATCAATGGGTGGAAAGAGACGAAGAAATGGCATAAATATTAAACGAATACTTCAGTTCGGTGTTCACTAAAGAGGACCCTGGAGAAGGACCATCGCTAGTTAACAAGAAACTGGAGGGGAGTGGAGTAGATGTAACTCCATTTACAGTAGAGAATGTATGGGAAGAGCTGGGGAAACTGAAAGTGGATAAAGCCATGGGGCCTGATGAGGTTCATCCCAGGATACTGAGGGAGCTCAAAGATGTGCGGGCGGGTCCGCTGTGTGACCTGTTCAATAGATCCCTAGAAACAGGAGTGGATGTGAGTGATTGGAGAAGAGCGGTGGTGGTCCTGCTTCACAAGAGTGGGAGCAGAGAGGAGGCTGGAAACTACAGGCTGGTTAGCCTCACCTCGGTGGTGGGAAACATAATGGAGTCGCTGCTGAAAGAAAGAATAGTGAACTATCTACAGTCAGAATTGCTGGACCAAAGGCAGCATGGATTCACCAAAGGAAGGTCCTGTCAGACAAATCTGATAGACTTTTTTGTCTGGGTGACTAGGGAATTAGATCGAGGAACAGCGCTCGATGTCATCTACTTGGATTTCAGCAAAGCTTTTGATACGGTACCGCACAGGAGGCTTGTGAATAAAATGAGAAGCTTAGGAATGAGTGCCGAGGTGGTGGCCTGGATTGCAAACTGGTTGACGGACAGAAGACAGTGTGTAATGGTAAATGGAACTTACTCTGAAGAGAGAGTGGTGTTAAGAGGAGTGCTGCAAGGATCAGTGTTGGGACCGGTCCTGTTCAATATCTTTGTGAGCGACATTGCGGACGGGATAGAAGGTAAGGTTTGTCTTTTTGCGGATGACACTAAGATCTGCAACAGAGTGGACACGCTGGAAGAAGTGGAGAGAATGAGCCGGAATTTAAGGAAGCTGAAAGAGTGGTTGAAGATATGGCAGCTGAGATTAAATGCCAAGAAGTGCAGAGTCATGAATATGGGGGGTGAAGGGCTGATGTGCACAGAGCAGGAGAGAGATCTTGGGGTGATTGTGTCTAACGATCTAAAGTCGGCGAAACAATGTGACAAGGCGATAGCTAAAGCCAGAAGAATGCTGGGCTGTATAGAGAGAGGAATATCTAGTAAGAGAAAGGAAGTGATGATCCCCTTGTACAGGGCCTTGGTGAGGCCTCACCTGGAGTACTGTGTTCAGTTCTGGAGACCGCATCTCCAAAGGGACAAAGACAGGATGGAAGCGGTCCAGAGAAGGGCGACCAAAAAGGTGGATGGTCTATATAAAATGACTTATGAGAAGATTGAAGAACCTAAATATGTACATCCTGGAGGAGAGGAGGAGCCAGGGTAATATGATACAGACGTTCAGATATTTGAAAGGTTTTAATGATCCATGGTCAAAACAAATCTTTTACGTTGGGAAAAAAATCAGCAGAACTAGGGGCCACGATTTGAAGCTCCAGGGAGGAAGACTCGGAACCAATGTCAGGAAGTATTTCTTCACGGAAAGGGTGATGGATGCCTGGAATGCTCTTCCGGAGGAAGTGGTGAAGACCAGAACTGTGAAGGACTTCAAAGGGGCGTGGGATAAACACTGTGGATCCATAAAGGCTAGAAGATGGGAATGAAGAGAAGAGCCGTGGGAGGTGGATTCTGGAGTGGAGGTTAGTGCCTGGTGATTACTACTCTTACTCAATAAGCCTTTGCACGGTTAATGCAACTCCAACATTGCTCTCTGCTTCAACAGCAAGGGGAAATGTGGAAAAGAGGATTTGCATTCAGATAATTACCAACAGGGACTGAACTTCACAATCTGGTTAAACAAATAAGCGTGGGGGTAGCTTGCTTATTACAGCGGTTACTACCCTAAACCAATTAAGCCTGATACATCACTTTGAATGCATAAACAGTTTTTCTCTCTGCTTCTATGACAGGGGGAAATGTGGAAAAGAGGATTTGCTTTCAGACAACAACCAACAAGGCAATGATCTGTGCAGTCGGGGTAAATAAGCTTTGGGGTAACTTGCTTGATACAGCAGTTACTACCCTTAACCATTAAGCCAGGGGTCAGGAACCTTTTTGGCTGAGAGAGCCATAAACGCCACATATTTTAAAATGTAATTCCATGAGAGCCATACAATATGTTTAAAATTAAATACAAGTAAATGTGTGCATTTTATGTAAGATCACACTTTTAAAGTACAATAAGTCTCTGAAAATATTACACCAGGCCTTAAGACACCAATACATCTCCTATTAGGAAAACGGACCAAGTCAGGCTGCTATAGAGTCCTACACAGAAACTACACGCCAGCAGAAAACCTCACCTGAATCACGTGCTGTCCCTCACCTAACATAGAATAAAGAGACCAAAACGCATAACAAGAAGCATGCAGACAAAAACTGAATTGGAAACTGCAACAAGCCAGAGACTCTGTATGCAGTGTAACAAAGGAAAAAAGAAACATCACACATCCTTATAAAACAAATCAAGAAATATAAAATCATCAGCAGTAAAACTGTACTAACAAAAAGAACATATTTCGAAACAGCTGATGAGTGGAATATCCAATAATTAAAAACTCATATAAAACATTTCCAGATACCAACAAAATATTTCAAAATAGCAGACACAAAGATCCAGTAATGAAAAATAATAAGGATACAAAAATTTTTTTGCTCTGCATACCTGGGAATGTTTGATATCCAGGTGTCCTGAGATTGTTCTGAATTAGCAGGAGGTGGGGTGGTTTGCTTGGAACTTTCTCCTCTCTCAGTCACATACCAGCGCTCTCTCTCACACTGGCTCTCAATGACACACCTATACACACATGCTCTCAGTCACTCACATATACAAATGTTTTTTCTCTCTCACTTATATAGGCTCTTAATTACACATTTACACACATGCTGTCTATCTTTTCACGCTTACACACACACAGGCTTTCAATCACATAAATACATGCTGTCTTTTTCTCTCACACACAGACTCTCATTCACATGCTTACAAACATGTCCTCTCTCTCTCTCATTTAAACACAGGCTCTCAATCACATACTCACATGCTCCCTCACCTAAATCAGCTCTCAATCACACACAGACACACATGGTCTCTCTCTCTCATTTAAACACAGGCTCTCAATCACATACTCACATGCTCCCTCACCTAAATCAGCTCTCAATCACACAGACACACATGGTCTCTCTCTCTCATTTAAACACAGGCTCTCAATCACATACTCACATGCTCCATCACCTAAACCAGCTGTCAATCAGACACAGACACACATGATCTCTCTCTTACTTATACACACAGGCTCTTAATCATACATACACATGATCTCTCTCACACACAAAGGATCTCAATCATACACACATACTCTTTCAAACAAACAGGTTTTCAATTACAAACTTACACATACAGGTTCCCAATGGTAAACTTACATTCATGCTCTCTCTCTCACAGGCAGGATCTCAATCACAGACATACTCTCTTTCACATATACAGGCTCTCAATCATTCACATACATGCAATCTCTCACTCACACACACAGGATCTCAAACACACATGCTTGCTCGCTCATTCATTCACTCTCTCTCTCCCCCTTCCCCCCCCCCCCCCCCGGGAACTCGCGGCAGCAGCAGCCACCTCCCAACGCTAACCTCCTTCATTTTCAGCCCTCGCGGAGGCGAAGGCGGAGTCCCATCGGCCGCGGTTGAAGATTTTCATTTTCCTCCGAGCCGCGCTGCAGTCTTCTTCCCGTCGGACACTAGCGTGCCTGCGCGGGTCTTCCCGCGCAGGCACCCGATGCTCTCCACTTCCTCTTCCGGGCCGCGGGAAGAAGAGAGCACCGGCGTGCTCTCTTCTTCCCGCGGCCCGGAAGAGGAAGTGGAGAGCATCGGGTGCCTGCGCGGGAAGACCCGCGCAGGCACCCGATGACTCCAGCGCTGGCACCCGGCTGACACCCGATGACTCCCGCGCAGGCACCCGGATGACTCCAGTCGGCGTGCTCTCTTCTCCTCCCCCCCGCGGCCCGGAAGAGGAAGTGGTGAGCATCGGGTGCCTGCGCGGAAGAAGAGACCACGCTAGTGTGGTCTCTTCTTCCCGCGCAGGCACCCGATGCTCTCCACTTCCTCTTCCGGGCCGCGGGGGGGGGGGGTGGGGGGGAGAAGAGAGCACGCCGGTGCCGCTGACTCCAGCTGTCCTGCCGCGTTCCGCCCGGGCTGACAGCATTTTAAGCCCGGGCAGCGGAGGACCGGGGAGCAGCTGGGTCAGCGGGGAACCGCGAAGTATGGCGACACTTGTCTGCGAGCCAGATGCAGCCCTCAAAAGAGCCATATCTGGCTCGCGAGCCATGGGTTCCCGACCCCTGCATTAAGCCTTATGCTCACCTTTGATGCAGCTCCAAAATTACTCTCTGCATCAATGACAGGGGAGGGCAGGAAATTTGAATCAAACAGTTACCGACAAGGGCCCTGAACTTGGTGGTCGGTGAAACAGATAAGTATGGGAAAATAAGTGTGGGAGCTTGCTGGGCAGACTGGATGGCCCGATTGGTCTTTTTCTGCCATCATTTCTATGTGAGAGAGGTAATGGTGGTTGGGCCGCTTGGCAATAGTCATCAAAATATGATCAAATTTGAATTAATGACTGGAAGGGGGGGCAGTAAGCAAATCCATGGCTCTCGTGCTAAACTTTCAAAAGGCAAACTTTCATAAAATAAGAAAAATAGTTAGAAAAAAACTATAAGGAGTAGCTACAAAGGTAAAAAGTGTGCAAGAGGCGTGGTCATTGTTAAAAAATCAAATCATTAAAAAGAATGTGCAGAAGGAATTCAATGTCCACACATGATTCAGATAAAGAGAGAATATTTATTTCAAAATGGCAACTCCACAGTATTATTATAACAGGAATTAGTACAAAGCGGGTCCCCTGACACGGATCCGTGTTTCGCCACGAGGCTGCGTCGGGAGAGACAGACAGAACTTTAATTTTTCTGGAAGGTAAAACAAGAAATACATTACAAAACAGCGAATCAAGGAGGTGGACAACAAAAAGGAATGGTAATGGCATTTTTAAGATTATCAAGTGTTAAAAACATATCACAGTTCAAAACAAACTAGCAAATTTTGACAGCCAATCAGGAGGTTCTAGCAGTCAGACAGGACAAACATTAATGCAGTAAGAACTAGCAGAAAAAACAGTAAAATAAAAGCGAAACTAAAGGTAGGAGTGGAAACCGAAACAAAAACTATACTTTAAACGGGAAGTGACAACATGTTTCAAATTGATAAGAAAACATAATAAACCGTAATGAAACATATCTGTATACAGTTCAACATACAGCGACACTGGGAGTGCAATACTAACATGTATCTAGTGGCCATTTAAATTTAACAAATTGGTGCGAAAATTTCAGCAGCCAATCAAAATGGAGTTCTATGAGTTGGACGTGAGGGAGCGCTAAAGCAGTGAAACGAAGGCAAAGTGAAAGCAAAACTGGCCTAAAAAGAAAACTCATTAGATTGGCGCCATACAGAATATAAAAGAGACCAAACAGGATTAGAAATGTGAGTAAGTTGATACACTGCATCGATAAGGGGACTATCATACTGTCATAGACACGCAATTAAACGCAGCATATTTCATATAAAAAAAAACAATAACGGTACGAGTTGTATTAAGATCCTAAATGGGAAACTCAAGTGAAAAAAGTAAAACCGGTGTGTATGTTGGACTAGAAATTTTTAACATTCAGCAACCAATCAAAAAAGACAGGGCAAAAATAATAAAAACAAAAGAAAAACTAAACTAAGTGGGAGGACAACAGCTGGGAAATAGGAAGACATAAATAAAAAAAAATATAGAAGTGTCTGCATGCCTGGGGGAAAGGACTGGATCTACAAAAATGATGAAAGAAAAAAGTCAGTTTTCCCACCAGTTAGCCGAGACCTCCACTTCTCCCACGTAACCAGAATTAGCTGAGTAAAGGGGGATAAGCCTGAGGCATCCAATCTCCCCCTCTGCGAGGCCCTAATATATAAATATAATATATATATATATATTCCTAATATATATGAAGTACACAAGTTTTTATGCAATATGTTAATCATTACCTGTTTGTCCACAGTAATACCTTGTTCAGTTCTATTGTTTATAAACTGTATAAACAGTTTATAAACAATACAGTTTATAAACAGTTTATAAACAAACAGTTTATAAACAATACAGTTTATAAACAATACAGTTACAAACTATTGTTTGTAACTGTATTGAACAGTTCTAATAAGTTACATGGTTCTACTGTTTATTAACTATAATAAGTTGTTAACCTGTAAACCAGAGTGAAGGCAGCTAGCTATACTTCGGTATATAAAAGCTATTAAATAAATAAATAAATAAAATAAATAAAGGTGGATCTCCTGCTCCCTCTGATATTATTCTAACCCAGGGCTTCGGGGTTCCCCTGCAATGCCACTGGATAAGTGCACTTAACTGGGAGGTGCTGTAAGACTATGCCAAGTTGGGTACCTGTAATCCACCCTATCCTGATATTGCGTATCTATCCTGGTATAGCGGGCTACTCTAGGTTGTCTACGCCACCATATAAACCAAGATAGTTTACGCTGCCACTGAAATAATAGCGTGTCTGGTATAGAGACTGGTAGGGTCTGAAATAAATAACATAGATGGGGTAAAATATTCATTTTGACTGAGGCAATCCTTCCGAACCAGGAAAAATCCTCGCGATCCCAATGATCCAGATCTTTGCCAATAGCGGAGGAGTGAGGAGCGGACTAATAATTTGCAGTAATCAGGCACTAGTTTAACACCCAAATATTTAACTCAATTTTTTGCGATTCTAAATGGAAGGGCATGCTTGATATTGTCAAAACTATCCGTGGCCATGGATATATTAAGAAGTTCCGACTTGTCCTCATTGACTTTAAATCCAGAGACTTTGCCATAGGTTCGCATCTCTTGCAGTAAGGGCAACAGAGAGGAGGCCGGGGACTTCACTGTGAAAAGAAGGTCATCAGCAAACATAGATACTTTGTATACAGAGGCCCCCACCTGTATCCCCTGTATATCTATATGGGATCTAACTAAGGCTGCAAACGGTTCTAGGGACAGAGCAAACAGTAAAGGCAATAATGGGCATCCCTGGCATGTGCCCCACTTCACCTGAAAAGGCTGGGTATATTCCCCATTAATTTTTAAACTTCCCCTGGGATTCTCATATAGGTGTTGGATTTATCTAATAAAGTTGGGCCCCAAATTGTATTTCTTAAGGACTTTAAAGAGAAAGGGCCAATGTACTCTGTCAAATGCCTTTTCAGCATCTACCCCCTAATAGTACCATAGGTATGTTCTCTTGTTGAACCCTCCAGATGAGTTCCAGCACACGGCACACATTGTCAGAATCCAGGTGGCCGGGGACAAACCCTGATTGATCTTTGTTGATTAATAGGGGAGCCACTTTTCCCAATCTGGTAGCCAGTATCTTGGCCAAGAGCTTCAGATCAATATTGATCAGAGATATGGGCCGGTATGAGTCGCACAAGGAAGGATCTCTCCCACCCTTTGCCAAGACAGTGCTACCAGCTAGGTTTGCCTCTGGGGAAATGGTGCCCTCATGCTGCAAGGCATTAAAAGTCCTAAGCAGTGGAGGGATCACCTCGGCCTGAAAGATTTTATAAAATTTAGCTGTGATACCATCTAGGCCAGGAGACTTCCCCAGCTTCAAACCTTGAATGGCCTGATAGAGTTCAGCTTGGGTTATCTCAGCGTTCATGAACTCGCACGCCTCTCCTGACAAGGAGGGCAGCTCCATCCTTTGTAAATAATCGTCGATGATGGAGTCATTCTCCAGGTCATCTGAGGTATAAAGCTCCTCGTAAAAATGGGTAAAATGCATACGAATCTCACTAGCCTCGTATAACATCGACCCTTTGGAATCCCTGATTTTGGTAATATGTGATTGAGCTACTCTCTCCTTAAGCTTTCTTGCTAGTAAATGTCCTGCTTTGTTGCCCCATTCATAATATTTCTGCCGCAGCAGATCTAGTTGGAATGTGATTTTCTCTAAGTCCAGAGCCTGCAGCTCTCTCTTAGCAGCTTGCAGAAGCTCTAGTATGTTAGGATCCAGAGACCTCTTATGATTTAGTGATAGTTTAGCAATCGTCTCCATAACGCTTAAACGTTTGGCATTCCTCTCCTTTTTGAGGAAGCTTGCCCGTGCTATTAATTTTCCCCTAACTACAGCTTTCAGACAGTCCCATACTGTGCCAGATGACACATCATCAGTGCAATTCAGCCGTAAATACTCCTGGATGCCCCCTACCAAGGATTCCACAAAGGTTTTGTCATTTAATAGGCTGTCATTTAAGTGCCAGTGCTGGCTTCCCGGCGATCTGGAAGGCAACCTTATTTCCAGCCAGATCGGTGAGTGATCCGACCAGGTGATTACCCCTATGTCGGTCTTAATTACCAAATCCGCAATATCCTTATCAATTAAATACATGTCGATGCGAGAATAAGTTTGGTGGGCGTGTGAGAAAAAAGTGTAATTACGCTGAGTTGGGTTGCGCATGTGCCAGATATCTATCAGCTCCCTATCCCCAATCAAGGCTTTTAGGGCCTTTCTGTGTATTCGACTTCCCCCAGCTATGTGACTCGAGTTATCTAGGTAAGGATACCTGATAAGGTTAAAGTCACCACCAATTATTACTTTCCCCTCAGCCCAATTCTCCAACAGGCTGGAGACTCGCTCCAGAAACGGGCTTTGATCTGTATTGGGACCATACAGTGTTAGAAGAGTGAACAAAGAGTTGTCAATTAGTACTTTTAGGGCTATGTATCTTCCCTCAGGGTCCTTACAGACATCGTTAACATCTATAACAAGTGATTTGGAAAATAGGATCCCCATACTTCCTATGGACTGAGGCCAGAAATTGTTGGGGGAAAAAACGGTTCCAGAGAAGCTGTTCTGCCCTTTTTAATAAATGAGTTTCCTGGCAAAAAAATAACATTGGCCTGGCCCCTTTTCACCTCTTGAAATAAAATTTCTGCTTTGTAGGGGAGTTGAGGCCCTTAGTATTTATTGAGAGTATACGTAGCCCTGCCATTAGTTGTTATTAGAACATGTACACCCATTAAGTCTGCTGATAACCTTCCTGCAAAGCCATGCGGTGCTCCCCCTTGCTCCACTAGAAAGAATGCCCAGCTCTGTCAAGTGATAACCAAGTTCCCCCTCCCCCTCCCCACCCCACATCCCCTGGTCCTCTGCCCACAACACTTTGTAGTGGGCTCTTCCCTTCAGGAGGTGTGACAACATCAAAGGTCTTGCCCCTTCGACCCGGGTCCCTCCGATCCAAGTGTAACCATAAGAAAAAAAAAAACCAAACTCAGAGTATCTTTGCCCCTCTCAGGCAATGGGACAGGGAGCCGGTCTTGGCGTAACATTGACAAAAACTTCTTGCTATTGCTCTAAAGGGCTGCGCCTATTTTCGTAGCCTCATTGGCATCCTGGAGATTCAAGCAGGGTATCCAGTAATCTGAAGTGTTCCGCTGGGGTGCGCCTCAGACGCTTGCCTCCTTTCTCGACCCTCTGCCACCGCGGTGTATCGCTCCGGAGTTTAGCTGGTGCTCGAGGATCAGGATTATTTCTTGACCCTGCAACAGACGTGCCAGCAGCCTATAGGATCTCTGCAGCTTCCTCCACAATTACAAACCCGCGATGTTATTCCTGCGGCGGTAAAGCTCAGACCAAACGGAAAGAGCCAGCGATATTTAACGTTATTAGACCTCAGGGCTGTGGTGACTTCGCCGAAGCCTCTTCCATCTGCGGATAGTTGTCAGTGCGAGGTCCTGAAAGATTTCCACTTTATGATTCCCCCCACTGTATTGAACCCAGCTTCCTGGCTTTGTAGGCACTCTCTTCTTTCTGGGCGAAGCAATGGAAACATGCGATAATGTCCCTCGGTCTCTCCAAGCCTATGGCCCCCAAAGAGCGATGGACACGTCCTATTTTGATTATTGCTGTCTCCGCCGGAGCATTCTCTGTGTTAAGAATTTGGGCACATATATCGCTGACCACCTGTTTGCAATCACTAAGTTCCTGAGACTCAGGTGGTCCCCGAAACCTGAGATTCCCTCTCCTAGATCTGTTCTCAAGATCCTCGATCCGGTTTAGGAGATCATCATTTGCTGTTTGCAACTTATCTTGCACTAGCTTGCAGCTAGTGATTTCAGATGCTTGATCCTCCAGGCGGGCCTCTGCCTTTCTTACTCTGTGCCCTAATGCTGCAATATCTTGCTTTAGTTCTTCCATAACCCTGTGCAGCTCCTCTTTAAGCCCCTCCGTATTTTCCCTGAGCTCCCCGAACCATTTTACAAAGTCTGAGCGGCTGGGCTGCTATTCCCCTGCCCCCACTGTGCTGGGCTTGCTCACCTCTGGAGCTGCATGTGCGGCCTGCACATCGCCATCTGAGCCTGCCTCCATTTGCGCTGCGGCTGCAGCAAAGGAGAAGCGTTGCAGGTCCGATTTTTTTTTTTTTTCTTCTGTGCGGCCATCCTGGTACTCCAGCAGGCCTGCCGCTCTGATTTTTTCTGGGAATTGCCACGGGAAGAGCTCTGATGGGGGCCGATGCTGTCAGATCGGATGAGGAGCTCCCGGATTAGGCAGCCATTCACAGCGGTGATGTCACTTCCTCCTCGGGGCAATTTTAAAACTGTTTGCCTGGGTTCAAAATCCACGAGTACTTTTTACCTCCACACTTAGAATCTAATTTTCAAGGAGAAGGTACGTGCCCGCTTTCCTTCTGTGTAGGTAAAATTTCTATGAAAAATAATGTACGCAGATCTGAAAATACCATCTACGTACAATATTTCCGACTCCCCGTCTAAAACCCCTCCCCTCAATCCGGCTAAAAGTATTTCTGCTATGGAACCTTGTCCATGCTTTTAGCAGGATTGAGTGGGGGCATTTTATCTCTCTGGGGGATAGGGAAATACAACACCTGAATGAAATCCACTTTGAAGAGCCTGAAAGGCGGAATATTGAATCAAATAAATAAACAGACCAAGTCGATGGCTTGAAAAAACTGTCCTTCCCAATTCTGAAGTGTCCAAGGTCAGCCCTGCCACTCAGCGACAATGCTGCACGCTGTGGCGCAGGAAACCCAACTCCAGGCGTTGTGAGAAAATGATAGGCCAGGACTTCTGTGGACGGAGGAGACCCCTCCCCCCCCCCCCAGGCATGCTTACAACCTCTCTGAAGGATTCAGCATTGGCCACTGATCCGCTTAGATAATCTTTTCATTTGTTTATGTTTCTATATTTAATCAATCTTCCATGCCGTAAAATCAAATCTGTGTTTTCAATACGGATTACTGTGCACATTCATGAATCATAAAACAGACGATGGCAAACGTAACACAATGAAATGGCCGTAGATGGGCTGTATGTGGTGCATGTGCATGTGGTACGTGCATGCAAGTATGCGGCGTGTGCACATGCATTGTGTGTGTGTGCAGGAATATAGAGGTGGAAAGGAATAAAAAAGCGGTGACAGGTCCTGCCTTTTCTGCTCATGGTATGTTTTACTTTGGAGCAATACATCACTGAACGGGTCCTGAAAAGTCCAGCAGGGCTTCAGGAGGAGGAGAAGTCGAAAAATAGCCCTCTGTTTGGAGGAGTCGTGGAAAACCAGTCCCGCTGCCAGCAGGACTGGTTCACAAGAAAGTAAAGAATGCAGGGGGCGATGGCACGATGGCGAGGTGCCCTCTGCATCGAAATACAGAGGTATGCCGTTCATTCCCAAGGCGACACTGAGAAGGGACTGTGCTCCCTTTGAGCCAGCTTCAGTCGGGAGGGGATTTGGCTGCTATTCGTGAAACAATCCCATCCAGGATAAATAACACAAATTGAAAATGGCTGATCATAAAAGTTCACCTGGCAGAGCACTGGTCCCCGGGCAGTTATTACAAGAGGGGAGTAGAAGAGCCAAATCTAAATTATTTTTTTTAAAAAAAAGTATTAATTATTACCTAATTATGCCTGTCTGGTATCTCGGATAACAACTCAACGCATCGTGTCACACAAAGCCATCGTGGATAAATGCAAAAGTGATAATGTACCCAGCTGACACCATCAGCACAGAAATTTTCATTTTATAATTGCTGTAGTGAAAATTGTCCCCCCCCCCCCTTAAAAAAAAAAGAAAAAAAAGTATAGTGCATTCAAGCAAAAAAAGAGATCAATAATCAGTTTATGAATACTGGTTCATACGTAAAATATCTTAAAAACTGTATGCTCATCCACGAACTCCTCAGGATTTCAAATTCTCCTAGGAGAAGCAGGATGGTATTCGTCAGACATCGGATGGAGCCCAGCACGGAAAACTTATGCCAAAGCTCCTAGAACTGTGACTAGGCACACTGAGCATGCCCAGTATGCCACTATCCACGCGGCCACGCGAGGTCGCCCTTCAGTCTCTTCTTTTCCATGGAGCTGTTTGCCTCATGGGTTTTTGGAACTCTGCTCTTTAGTGTCTTTTATCGGTACTTTTCTACGGTGGGTCCCCCTTCCCCGTTGGTGCTTCAGGGCGGCATGGTAAGTTGTTTTGTTTTTTTTGGGTTTTTTTTGTACCTTCTTTGTGGTCGATTCTCAACTATGCCATTATCGGTATCTGCCAGTCATCAACCGCTCGCCGGCTCTTTTTCATGGTGTCATCAGGTTTTTGCCAATACCCCCAGTGCCCATGGATCATGTCTATCACGGATCCACATGAGATCTGCATCCTCTGCCTGGGGACATCGCACGACATCCGAGGGTGTCGTCTTTGAGATCAAATGATCCCCAAGGGTCTTCAGGCTCGGCTTGATAAAATGGAAAAACTCTTCGGGTCTAGAAAATCTGACCCTTTGACGCTGGCCTCGGGTGCCTCTACTCCCAAGGATGGTGTGAAACTGATGGAGCTGCTTCCCTCGGTGCCCACTTCCCTTCCAGCGCCCTCATGTGAGTGCAGGGACGGATATAGGCATTCTTCAGTGTTGTCTCACTCCAGGACCTCAGATCATCTCCATCCTCGGCGCCAGGGAAAGACTGGGCCGAGCACCATGGGAAACCTCGGAAGCTTTGACACCAATCACTATCATCACACAGTGCCGTGCTCGGGGCAGCACTGGAGTCCACCTTGCTGCCCCCAAAGTGACCCCATGGAGAGGAGGCATCAACCTCCATCGTACCCGGGAGTCCTAGGCGTTTCCCACTGACATCGGTGCCGGGTACCAAGCGGGTCTGAAGTCGAGAGGCAAGGCAGAGTCAAACGTACCAGGGGTCGAGGCCGGCAGCGGGCAGGAAGATCCAAAGCAGGCCAGAGGTCAGGGCAGGCAGCAGGCGAGGCGGAATCCAAGAACGGGCTGAGTCGAAACCAGAGAAGCAAGCCGAGGGAGCAGGAAAACATGAAGACTGAGCTGGAAGACATGGAGGCTGGAACTGAAGACACAGAGGCAGGAAGCCACGGAGGCAGGCACAGAAGACACGGAGGCCGAAACTGAAGACACGGAGGCAGGAAGGCACAGAGACAGGAGCTGAAGCAACTTGCAACTTCGAAGAGTGAGACCTGTTGCTGAGGCAAGGGTTGGGCAGCAGGAGCTGCCTTAAGTAGTGCTGGAGGCCCTGGAGAAAATCCGGGTCACTGAAGGCCTTTCCTGCTGCGGCCCCTTTAATTTGGGGGTGGAGCTGTGTGCGCCTAGCAGGAACTGAGGCTGGCGGCACGGCAACGGCATTGTCGGCTCCCTGCTGCGTTTGGAGAGAATGGCGGCCCGGGGAGCCACAAAGAAGGCCAGGACTGCTGTGAGAGGTGAGTATGGCCAGCCGAGAGACCCTGCAGCCAACTGCCATAACACCGGTGATGCCTTGCCTGCTCCTCCTCCCTCTGTCTTCGCCTCAGCAGACTTCCAGAAGGAACTGGACTGCAGGGTGCAACAGGCAGTGCTCCATGCCCTTCAGGGAATCGAGCTGCTGGCTCCGCCGGTGCCCCCGGCATCCGAACCCGCCCCTGAGATGCTAGCACTGCTGCTGGAGTGACTTGACGTCCTCTTGGGCATCCTGCCCACACAGCTGCCACCGGTGCTCAGGAGTCTTTCGATGCCCCAGTGGCCGCCGAGTCCTCCATTATGAGTTCCTCGGAGAACTTGTTTGAGAACAAGGTGCAGAATGCTGTGGCTCAGCTGAAGGACCACCATAAGACCCTCTAGGATCACTCTGTCAGCACTTCGGATCCTCCATCCTCGGCCTGGAAGTACTCACGTTAAGGCAGCAGCAGGTCCTTTTATCACCAGAGGAAATATTATCCTCCAGCCCCGTGTACTCGTGTGCCGTGAGGGAATTCAAGGGGCCACATTTGACAACAATGGGCTCCCAGACCTCAGCCGGCTCCCCAGCAATGCCCCATCACGGGGTTCTGGCTAGTATCGAGGCAGCATAAGCCCTGTACCCATAACCTCGAACTTGGCGCCCTGGGTCGGAGGTTGGCTACAGTCCTTCCAGGACCGATGGCCACAGATCACCTCGGACCAGTGGGTGCTGTTCATCATCCGTTGAGGGTTAAATTTCCTGAGTGTCCCAGCGGACTAACCCCACATCAGGACATTCTTTGGACGTAAGAACATAAGAAATTGCCAAAATGGGTCAGACCAAAGGTCCATCAAACCCAGCATCCTGTTTCCAACAGTGGCCAATCCAGATGACAAGTACCTGGCAAGTACCCAAAAACTAAGTCTATTCCATGTTACCGTTACTAGTAATAGCAGTGGCTATTTTCTAAGTCAACTTAATTAATAGCAGGTATTGGACTTCTCCTCCAAGAACTTATCCAATCCTTTTTTAAACCCAGCTACAGTAACTGCACTAATCACATCTTCTGGCAACAAATTCCAGAGTTTAATTGTGCATTGAGTGAAAAAGAGCTGTATATACAGTATATTGATGTTTATAGTGATAAACATTATAGTGGTGGGAAAATTTATATTGAACTGGAAATTCTGTAATCTGTCACGTTTTGGGTGCTTCCTACTGCTAAAATAAGCACTGAACACTGACAGCAAAGAGAAATTCTTTATTAGTAAGATATCGTAAGGAGTAGTATGGAATACCATTCAAGAGTAAAGTACACACATAGCTCAAGATTCTAATGCTGAGTAACAGGTTATATATGTTGCCTCCTCCAAACCTGTATCTTCTAACTGGTTAATTATCTTAATTATGCTAATAATACTGCATTCTTGTAAGATGAGCCTTAAAGCAGAAGCAAAAATTAATGCTAACCTTTCACATACAAGCTGACCTTCGGCATACTTTAGCATTTCAACAGCCTTAGCTATTTCCATTAGTCTGATCTGTTCAATCTTTTTATGCTGCCATTATCATTCTGCTTCTTTATCATCACCCACGGGTAGTCTCAATAGAGAAACCCTTGAAGCAGCCTTACATTTCCCCCTTTTGTCATATTCAGTATGACAATATTATACTCCCAGTACCACTGACCTCTACCCTGTGTCTTAGGTTGGTCACATACAGGCCCAGTCCAAGGAGCAATGGGGTGAGGTAGAACTCTTACCTGTCATAAGGGTGGAGATTCTAGGCATCTGGATGGGTCTCAAATTTAGTTAGGCCAATCTGTGGAGAGGAGGATAATAAAGAACAGGATAATTGTCAGGTGTCACTTTCAAAAAAACAAAACAAAAAAAAACCTTATTGAGAGTTTGAACATTCCCCTGTAGGCCACTACCAGACATATAGTGAATTCACTAATACATTTAAAGGACATTAATTAGACACATTCCTCCTCCCATAGCAGCCTAAAACTTAAGTAGGAACTGAACAAATTTGAGATGAAGGAAGCAGTCCAGCAGCAAGAGGGGGGCTTCCCAGTCTTTTGCATCGAGGGTCACATGTATGAATTTTTACCCGCTGGTGAGAAATTGTACATGTGCATGCGATGCAAAGAGCTCCTGGCTCTCAGAGAACGAGTCCGATCTCTGGAGGCTAGAGTGGCAGACCTGGAAGAGCTGTGGCAGACAGAGAGGTATATAGATGAGACCTTCAGGGACATAGTAGCCAAGTCCCAACTTCAGACTGGCAGCCTGTTGCTGCCTTGGAGGAAGAAGGTCTCATGATTGGAAAGCACCAACCAGGTGCAGCAGGAAAGGATCCTGTAGCAAGGACCTGCTCTCCAGGTGGTCCATTGTCCTGTTGCACCGAGGACAGGACAATAGGCAGTAGGCCAATGGGCAGTAGGCCTTGGGGAGATATGTAGACAGGAATGTAGACAGGAATGTAGACAGCTGGGTGGCTGGTGGGCATGAGGATCACCTGGTAACATGCCTACCTGGTGCGAAGGTGGCGGACCTCACACGTCACCTAGATAGGATTTTAGACAGTGCTGGGGAGGAACCGTCTGCCATTGTACATGTGGGCACCAACGACATAGGAAAATGTGGGAGGGGAGGTTCTGGAAGCCAAATTTAGGCTCTTAGGTAGAAAGCTTAAATCCAGAACCTCCAGGGTAGCATTCTCTGAAATGCTCCCTGTGCCACGCGCAGGTCCCCAGAGGCAGGCAGAGCTCCAGAAACGATAGTGCAAGGAAGAGGGATTCAGTTTTGTAAGGAACTGGGAAATCTTTTGGGAAGGGGGGAGTCTCTTCCGAAGGGATGGGCTCCACCTTAA
The DNA here is from genome assembly GCF_901001135.1 of Rhinatrema bivittatum. NCBI lineage: Eukaryota > Metazoa > Chordata > Amphibia > Gymnophiona > Rhinatrematidae > Rhinatrema > Rhinatrema bivittatum. Next base: position 28,110 of record NW_021821325.1, on the reverse strand, counting down.
CCAGGGTGGAACCAGATTGCTGGTGCTAACCTTTAAAAAAGAGAGCAACTTTTAAACTAGAACAAAGGGGAAAGCCGACAGTTGCTCAGCAGTGCATGGTTCGGAGAGAGGTATCTTTAAAGGATACTAATGAGGCATTAGAATTAGGACATCCCGACAGTGAGGTTCCAATAATAAGAAAAGTAGTCCAAGTGCCTGTAATTAAAAACTCACCTGAGCTAAAAAATTCTAACTTATCCTATCAATTAAAAAGCAGAATGAATGTTAGTTGCCTTGATTGTAACGTATGCCTGGGGTGGGGGCAGAACCAACTCACCTCTGGCTAGTTGTCTGTTTTTATTTGAATGAAAATAATAAAAACCGTTACACCTTAAAAAGCAGAATGAAAATACAAACAAAAACAAACTTTGAAATGTTTGTATGCTAAAGCCAGGAGTCTAAGAAGTAAGATGGGAGAATTAGAATATATAGCAGTGAATGATGACAGACTTAATTGGCATCTCAGAGACGTGGTGGAAGGAGGACAACCAATGGGATAGTGCTATACTGGGGTACAAATTATATCGCAATGACAGAGAGAAGCACCTGGGAGGCAGTGTAGTGCTTTATATCTGGGATGGCATAGAGTCCAACAGGATAAACATCCTGCATGAGACTAAATGCACAATTTAATCTTTATGGGTAGAAATCCCTTGTGTGTTGGGGAAGACTATAGTGATAGGGGTATACTACCGTCCACCTGGTCAAGATGGTGAGACGGACAGTGAACTGCTAAGAGAAATTAGGGAAGCTAACCAAATTGGCAGTGCGGTAATAATGGGAGATTTCAATTACTCCAATATTGACTGGGTAAATGTGTCATTGGTACATGCTAGAAATATAAAGTTCCTGGATGGTATAAATGACATTTTTATGGAGTAATTGGTTCAGGAACTGACAAGAGAGGAAGCAATTTTAGATCTAATTCTCAGTGGAGCACAGGATTTGGTGAGAGAGGTAACGGTGGTGGCGCCGCTTGGGGACAGTAAGCAAATCCACAGCTCTCGTGCTAAACTTTCAAAAGGGAAACTTTGATAAAATGAGAAAAATAGTTTGAAAAAAACTGAAAGGAGCAGCTACAAAGGTAAAAAGTATACAAGAGGCGTGGTCATTGTTAAAAAAAAATACCAGCCTAGAAGCACAGTCCAGATGTATTCCACACATTAAGAAAGGTGGAAAGAAGGCAAAACGATTACCGGCATGGTTAAAAGGGGAGGTGAAAGAAGCTATTTTAACCAAAAGATTTTCATTCAAAAATTGGAAGAAGGAGCCAACAGAAGAAAATAGGATAGTGCATAAGCAGGAGGGAAGGGTTAGGTCGGCCGTCATAGTTGGTGATTCGATTATTAGGAATGTAGATAGCTGGGTGGCTGGTGGGCGTGAGGATCGCCTGGTAACATGCCTACCTGGTGCGAAGGTGGCGGACCTCACGCGTCACCTAGATAGGATTTTAGACAGTGCTGGGGAGGAGCCGGCTGTCGTGGTACACGTGGGCACCAACGACATAGGAAAATGTGGGAGGGAGGTTCTGGAAGCCAAATTTAGGCTCTTAGGTAGAAAGATTAAATCCAGAACCTCCAGGGTAGCATTCTCTGAAATGCTCCCTGTTCCACGCGCAGGTCACCAGAGGCAGGCAGAGCTCCGGAGTCTCAATGCGTGGATGAGACGATGGTGCAAGGAAGAGGGATTCAGTTTTGTTAGGAACTGGGGAACCTTTTGGGGAAGGGGGAGTCTCTTCCGAAGGGATGGGCTCCACCTTAACCAGGATGGAACCAGACTGCTGGCGCTAACCCTTAAAAAGGAGATAGAGCAGCTTTTAAACTAGAACAAAGGGGAAAGCCGACAGTCGCTCAGCAGCGCATGGTTCGGAGAGATGTATCTTTAAAGGATACTAATGATGCACTAGAATTAGGGCATCCCGACAGTGAGGTTCCAATAATTAGAAAAGTAGTCCAAATGCCTGTAACTAAAAACTCACCTGAGCTAAAAAATTCTAACTTATCCCTATCAATTAAAAAGCAGAATAAAAATACAATCAAAAAACAAACTTTGAAATGTTTGTATGCTAATGCCAGAAGTCTAAGAAGTAAGATGGGAGAATTAGAATGTATAGCAGTAAATGATGACATAGACTTAATTGGCATCTCAGAGACATGGTGGAAAGAGGATAACCAATGGGACAGTGCTATACCGGGGTACAAATTATATCGCAATGACAGAGAGGAGCAGTCGGGAGGAGGTGTGGCGCTTTATGTCCGGGATGGCATAGAGTCCAACAGGATAAACATCCTGCATGAGACTAAATACAAAATTGAATCTTTATGGGTAGAAATCCCTTGTGTATCAGGGAAGACTACAGTGATAGGGGTATACTACCGTCCACCTGGTCAAGATGGTGAGATGGACAGTGAAATGCTAAGAGAAATTAGGGAAGCCAACCAAATTGGTAGTGCAGTAATAATGGGAGACTTCAATTACCCCAATATAGACTGGGTAAATGTATCATCGGGTCACGCTAGAGAGATAACGTTCCTGGATGGAATAAATGATAGCTTTATGGAGCAAATGGTTCAGGAACCGACGAGAGAGGGAGCAATTTTAGATCTAATTCTCAGTGGAGCACAGGACTTGGTGAGAGAGGTAACGGTGGTGGGGCCGCTTGGCAATAGTGATCATAATATGATCAGATTTGATTTAATGACTGGAAAAGGAACAGTGTGCAAATCCAAAGCTCTCGTGCTAAACTTTCAAAAGGGAAACTTTGATAAAATGAGAAAAATTGTTAGAAAAAAACTGAAAGGAGCAGCTACAAAAGTAAAAAATGTCCAAGAGGCGTGGTCATTGTTAAAAAATACCATTCTAGAAGCACAGTCCAGATGTATTCCACACATTAAGAAAGGTGGAAAGAAGGCAAAACGATTACCGGCATGGTTAAAAGGGGAGGTGAAAGAAGCTATTTTAGCCAAAGATCTTCATTCAAAAATTGGAAGAAGGATCCAACAGAAGAAAATAGGATAAAGCATAAACATTGGCAAGTTAAATGTAAGACATTGATAAGACAGGCTAAGAGAGAATTTGAAAAGAAGTTGGCTGTAGAGGCAAAAACTCACAGTAAAAACTTTTTTAAATATATCCGAAGCAGAAAGCCTGTGAGGGAGTCAGTTGGACCTTTAGATGATCGAGGGGTTAAAGGGGCACTTAGAGAAGATAAGGCCATCGCGGAAAGATTAAATGATTTCTTTGCTTCGGTGTTTACTGAAGAGGATGTTGGGGAGGTACCCGTAATGGAGAAGGTTTTCATGGGTAATGATTCAGATGGACTGAATCAAATCACGGTGAACCTAGAAGATGTGGTAGGCCTGATTGACAAACTGAAGAGTAGTAAATCACCTGGACCGGATGGTATACACCCCAGAGTTCTGAAGGAACTAAAAAATGAAATTTCAGACCTATTAGTAAAAATTTGTAACTTATCATTAAAATCATCCATTGTACCTGAAGACTGGAGGATAGCAAATGTAACCCCAATATTTAAAAAGGGCTCCAGGGGCGATCCGGGAAACTACAGACCGGTTAGCCTGACTTCAGTGCCAGGAAAAATAGTGGAAAGTGTTCTAAACATCAAAATCACAGAACATATAGAAAGACATGGTTTAATGGAACAAAGTCAGCATGGCTTTACCCAGGGCAAGTCTTGCCTCACAAATCTGCTTCACTTTTTTGAAGGAGTTAATAAACATGTGGATAAAGGTGAACCGGTAGATATAGTATACTTGGATTTTCAGAAGGCGTTTGACAAAGTTCCTCATGAGAGGCTTCTAGGAAAAGTAAAAAGTCATGGGATAGGTGGCGATGTCCTTTCGTGGATTGCAAACTGGCTAAAAGACAGGAAACAGAGAGTAGGATTAAATGGGCAATTTTCTCAGTGGAAGGGAGTGGACAGTGGAGTGCCTCAGGGATCTGTATTGGGACCCTTACTGTTCAATATATTTATAAATGATCTGGAAAGAAATACGACGAGTGAGATAATCAAATTTGCAGATGACACAAAATTGTGCAGAGTAGTTAAATCACAAGCAGATTGTGATAAATTGCAGGAAGACCTTGTGAGACTGGAAAATTGGGCATCCAAATGGCAGATGAAATTTAATGTGGAAAAGTGCAAGGTGATGCATATAGGGAAAAATAACCCATGCTATAATTACACGATGTTGGGTTCCATATTAGGTGCTACAACCCAAGAAAGAGATCTAGGTGTCATAGTGGATAACACATTGAAATCGTCGGTTCAGTGTGCTGCGGCAGTCAAAAAAGCAAACAGAATGTTGGGAATTATTAGAAAAGGAATGATGAATAAAACGGAAAATGTCATAATGCCTCTGTATCGCTCCATGGTGAGACCGCACCTTGAATACTGTGTACAATTCTGGTCGCCGCATCTCAAAAAAGATATAATTGCGATGGAGAAGGTACAGAGAAGGGCTACCAAAATGATAAGGGGAATGGAACAACTCCCCTATGAGGAAAGACTAAAGAGATTAGGACTTTTCAGCTTGGAGAAGAGACGACTGAGGGGGGATATGATAGAGGTGTTTAAAATCATGAGAGGTCTAGAACGGGTAGATGTGAATCGGTTATTTACTCTTTCGGATAGTAGAAGGACTAGGGGACACTCCATGAAGTTAGCATGGGGCACATTTAAAACTAATCGGAGAAAGTTCTTTTTTACTCAACGCACAATTAAACTCTGGAATTTGTTGCCAGAGAATGTGGTTCGTGCAGGTAGTATAGCTGTGTTTAAAAAAGGATTGGATAAGTTCTTGGAGGAGAAGTCCATTACCTGCTATTAGGTTCACTTAGAGAATAGCCACTGCCATTAGCAATGGTTACATGGAATAGACTTAGTTTTTGGGTACTTGCCAGGTTCTTATGGCCTGGATTGGCCACTGTTGGAAACAGGATGCTGGGCTTGATGGACCCTTGGTCTGACCCAGTATGGCATTTTCTTATGTTCTTATGTTCTTAAGCATTGGCAAGTTAAATGTAAGACATTAATAAGACAAGCTAAGAGAAGATTTGAAAAGAAGTTGGCCGTAGAGGCAAAAACTCACAGTAAAAACGTTTTAAAATATATCCGAAGCAGAAAGTCTGTGAGGGAGTTAGTTGGACCATTAGATGATCGAGGGGTTAAAGGGGCACTTAGAGAAGATAAGGCCATCGCGGAAAGATTAAATTATTTTTTTGCTTCAGTGTTTACTGAAGAGGATGTTGGGGAGGTACCCATACCGGAGAAGGTTTTCATGGGTAATGATTCAGATGGACTGAATCAAATCACGGTGAACCTAGAAGATGTGGTAGGCCTGATTGACAAACTGAAGAGTAGTAAATCACCTGGACCGGATGGTATACACCCCAGAGTTCTGAAGGAACTAAAAAATGAAATTTCAGACCTATTAGTAAACATTTGTAATCTATCACTAAAATCATCCATTGTACCTGTAGACTGGAGGATAGGTAATGTAACCCCAATATTTAAAAAGGGCTCCGGGGGCAATCTGGGAAACTACAGACCGGTTAGCCTGACTTCAGTGCCAGAAAAATAGTGGAAAATGTTCTAAATATCAAAATCACAGAACATATAGAAAGACATGGTTTAATGGAACAAAGTCAGCATGGCTTTACCCAAGGCAAGTCTTTCCTCACAAATCTGCTTCACTTTTTTGAAGGAGTTAATAAACATGTGGATAAAGGTGAACCAGTAGATGTAGTGTACTTGGATTTTCAGAAAGCGTTTGACAAAGTTCCTCTGAAAGGCTTCTAGGAAAAGTAAAAAGTCATGGGATAGGTAGCGATGTCCTTTCGTGTATTACAAACTGGCTAAAAGACAGGAAACAGAGAGTAGGATTAAATGGACAATTTTCTCAGTGGAAGGGAGTGGACAGTGGAGTGCCTCAAAGATCTGTATTGGGAGCCTTACTTTTCAATATTTATTTATTTATTTATTTTTGGCTTTTATATACTGGAAGTTCCTGTATAATATACATATCACTCCGGTTTACAAGGAAATGATTAACTATCGCCTGGATGGCGGTTTACATGGAACATATAGAACAATTAAAACCATTAGAAAACAAATTAAAACAAAATAAAACAATTAGTAATTAAATTATTGCTGTAAATAGAACAACAGCATGAAGGCGCAAAGGGGGCGTTCGTGCAACTCAGTGAACAGAATATATATGATAAGTTAAATTTCAGTAAATGATTTCTTCAGGAATATATTTATAAATATATCACATCACAGAATATATTTATAAAAATATTCTTCAGCTTTACCCCTTATTCAGTAAGGGTTAATAGAGTGTCCAAAACATGCGTCCAACCCCCGCCCCCCCCCCGAACCTAATAGCGCCCACAACATCCAAATGCATGTTGATGGCCCTATTAGGTATTCCTGCGTGATACAGAAAGTAAAATGTGCAGCCAAGCCGCACATTTTACTTTCAGAAATTAGCGCCTACCCAAAGGTAGGCGCTAATTTCTCCAGGCACCGGGAAAGTGCACAGAAAAGCAGTAAAAACTGCTTTTCTGTTAAAAGTAAAAAAAAGTAAAAAAAATAAAATTGAAATAGGCCCACAGCTCACGGGTCGAAAACCGGACCTCAATTTTGCCAGCGTCTGGTTTCCGAACCTGTGGCTGTCAGCAGGCTCGAGAACCGACGCTGGCAAAATTGAGCGTCGGCTGTCAAACCCGCTGACAGCCGCCGCTCCTGTCAAAAAAGAGGCGCTAGGGACGCGATAGTGTCCCTAGCGCCTCTTTTTATCGCTGGCTCTAATTAAAATAAATTTAAATACTGTATCATGCGCACAGGAGAGTGGCCTGTGTGCGAGCTGGGAGATACTGTATCGGCCCGTCAGTGAGTAACTTAAAGTTTCAGCTTGTGTCATCTAAAGCTTCAGCGCTGGGACTCTATATCCGGGCTCTCTTTTCCACTCTGCGCTACATGAACGTGGGACTGGTCTCCTCTCCCGAGGACCCCTGGACTACCTACTGGGTTACCTCACTGCTGCCACCCCTGGGCAGTACCACCAAGCTGCATAATAAATATGAATTCAGTGTGTTTCTGTGTATTGAGTCTAGCCTAGTACTGCGGTTCCTCACAGGGCTCCTCCCCGTGGCAGTGGCCATCACTGCAATACCCGAGAATCCACTCCAACACCTCAAAACCCTAACACTGCATCTCTCCAGAACTTTCAAACCAAGGGCCTGATTCACTAAGGCGTTTCTCCCATTCTGTGTTCATGGGAAAATGCCTTGATGAATCAAGCCCCAAGTTTGAAATTCTACTGGGAGTTGCTATAGTTATTCTTCCATTCTTTGAAAGTGCCCGAAAAGCGGAATATAAATCAAATAAATAAGTAATCTTATGAATAAGGTCTTCAGGAAAAGAAAAAAGAATCTCTTTTCTGCATTGCGAGTTTAAATAACATCACAACAAATGTTTCCAGTCATCCCCTGCATGCGTTTTTAGACGGAATGAGGCTTTCTTTCCTCTGATGCCAATTACAGGTTTGACAGACGGCCGATTAAGCATAAATAGACTAAATAGTGAAATTAATCCCAGTAAAAATAATACACGCCTGTCTATCTCAAAAGGAAAACCGTTCGCAAGAAGCCAGCGTTGCCTACAGCCTGCTTTGCTCTTTTCAATGGAACCTTATCCCTTTAAACCATTAAGCAACATACCCCCTGGATTAGTCATGGCTTTAAGACATGATTTGTGTTTTGCTTGGAACAGGGTTAAGGTTTTGTCTCCTGGTTTTTTTAAAAAAATTTTCCTTTCCTAATAGAATGTATTTCTGAGTTTCACTAGGATTTCTTCATCAAAGGTGGCATTTTTTGAGCCTGTCTGGAACTCTCCTGCCTGTTAAAACTGGCAGATGGAAATAGGCTTTCTGCAAAGACGTGCCAGCCGCAACGATACCTGGTTCTCATGGCTGGAAAATTCAGGCTGTGGGTGCCCTGATACGCAGCACAGGGGGTTTATTCAGACAGCAGGATCTTTGCATGACTTGTTAAAAGAAAAAGCCCATGGTTCAGAGAAAAAAATATTTATAACTTGTTTGGATGATCTAGAGGCTGAAGTAAAATGTCTTGCTTCTACTTTATGTTTTCTAAGTAAAGAAAAATAAATTTTGTAGAACTTCAGTGAAACCTCACTATAACATACCAGTCAGAACTATAAAATCCTCCTCTCACTTTCCCTCCATTGGTGGTGGTGGAACTATAGGAATGAACATATAAATTTATTTTAAAATACCTACATTTCATAAAATCAAAACAGTGCGCACACAGCGTGCGTCTTTCTTTTGCTGTTCGTAATCAACATGGGCAATTTTCAAATGCCATTCTAAGGGATACTTTGGGAGAAACTGAGAATCAGACAGCAGACAAGGACTGTAAGGCTCATCTAGTCTGGCCAGATTACTTTCCGGTGTAATATCATTGACCCCAGTCCCCTTCCTTTCTTCATCAGGACTCCACAAGATGATCTCTGACCTCAGTGAACAAAAGTGTCCAAATCCTATGTTAAAACGCAACTCAAAAGCCCCTGCATATCTTGAGAAACGGGTAACTAAAATTGTAAAGTTGTGAGCGGCAATATTTTTTCTAGCGCATCCCTAGTGCCTCCTTTTTGACAGAAGCGGCACTGTCAGCGGGTTTGACAGCCGACGCTCAATTTTACTGGCGTCGGTTCTCGAACCCACTGACAGCTACAGGTTCAGAAAACGGACGCTGGCTAAATTGAGCGTCTGTCTTCCAACCCGCGGGCAGATTTTTCTTTTTTCTTTTTTAAATTTTGGGGCCTCCAACTTAATATCGCTATGATATTAGGTCGGAAGGTGTACAGAAAAGCAGTTTTTTCTGCTTTTCTGTACACTTTCCCAGTGCCGGTCGAAATTAACGCCTGCCTTTGGGCAGGAGTTACTTTCTGTATCGCACGGGAATGACTAATAGGCCCATCAACATGCAGGTTGTTGGCGCTATTAGTTTCGGAGGGGTTGGCCGCATGTTTTCAACGCACTATTACCCCTTACTGTATAAGGGGTAAAAATAGCACATCGAAAACGCGCAGCCAAACACGGGCTAACAGTGCGCTCTGCCGGAGCGCACTTTACTGTATCGGCCTGTAAGCTAGCCCTAGTAAAATTAGGCAGCATAGACAGCACACAGAGCTACATATTTAATTCATCATCGGAAGAGAGGGACATGATAGTGCAGATAGGGAACATATGTTTATGTTATTTACAGATAAGCTTCAAGTGACCATCACTGGACATCAGAGAGAAGAGAAAGGCAGACTACGCACCCCAGAATCCAGAACCAGAGAAGATTTCACCAGGGCCTGCAGCCTGAAAAGGAGAGACAGCACTGAAATTGCCACAGATCAGCTAAGTGTATACACCAACCCGCAAAAAACACTTAATGACTCGTTAGACCATAGTGACAGATTGAAAGAGTCAGACACACACCCAGCAAGAGAAAAAGGAAAGATTAAGAAAAAGGAGGTGATAATGCCCTTGTACAGGTTCTTGGTAAGATCTCACTTGGCATACTGTGTTCAGTTCTGGAGTCCATAGAGACAGGATGGAGGCGGTCCAGAGAAGGGCGGCCAAAATGGTGTGGGGTCTTAATGAGAAGACCTATGAGGAGAGGCTGAAGGATCTGAATATGTACAGCCTGGAAGAGAGGAGGTGCAGGGGAGATAGGATACAGACTTTCAGGTACCTGAAAGCTTTTAATGATATATAAACACCAAACCTTTTCCGTTGGAAAGAAATCAGTAAAACTAGGGGAGATGAAATTAAACTCCAGGAAGGACGACTCAAAACCAATGTCAGGAAATATTTCTTTACGGAGAGGGTGGTGGATGCCTGGAATGCCCTTTCAGAGGAGGTGGTGAAGACAAAAACAGTGAAAGATTTCAAAGGGGCACGGGATAAACACTGGATCCCTAAAGCCCAATGGATGGAAATGAAGAAAAGAATGCATGGGGGGTAACTTGCTGGTGCGGTGGTTATTATCCTTATAATAAACCTTGATGCTGTTGATGCAACTCCAACATTGCTCTCAGCTTCAGTGGCAAAGGAAAAGGGGAATTGGATTCATACAGCAACCAACAAGGGCTCAACTTACTGTCTGGGAAACTGTTAAGCATGGAGTAACTTGCTGGTGCGACTGTTATTGTACTTAACTTTTACGGTCTGGGGAACTGATGCACAGACATAAGGGAAAAATACAGGACTGCTTCTACAACCAAGTCCATAAGCAAAGCTCGTCAAGCAGCACGGTCTTAATTTTTTAAAAGGCTCATCACCCAGTAAAAATGTTGCTAGGAATACATTTTTATGAGTTATACGGCTTGGGGATAACTGCCTGAAGCAGCAGTTGCTACCCTTATTTATTTATTTGTTGATTTTTGTATACCGACATTCGTGGGAACATCATGCCAGTTTACATTGTAACAAAATAACAAGAGAGTGAAATACAATAAACAGAGATGGGGAAGGGGGGGAGCAGCAATGGAGGAGAGAGGACAGCAGTAGGAAGGATAGGGAAAGAGAGAAATTTGATAGGAACATTCGAAGAATATAAATTAACAATAGACAATATATGTACAGGTGGGCTGGTAGGTACCAAACCATTGATGGCAGTGAAAGGGAGAGGTGGGGAGGGAGGGACAGGGTAGGATAAGCTTAGAGTGGAGGAGGGGAACTTATAACACAGTATTTAGGAGTCTTTGCTTGGGGGGAAGAAACACTGTATTTTGGAGTCTTTGCTGGGGGAAGAATAGGGGAGAAAGAGGAGAGGCAGATAGGAGGAGGGGGAGAGTGAGTGGGCTGAGGGGTTAGAGTGCAAGCTAAGTTTGGTCAACATCTGGATACGCTAATGTAAAGAGCCACGTTTTGAGCCCTTTTTAAAATTTAACTTGCCTAATCACTTGCCTAATAATTTAACTTGCCTAATAACTTTAAATTTAACTTGCCTAATAACTTGCCTAATCGACTCCTCTGTGTAAATTGTATATAATTTTACCATGTAAGCAACTGCTCTCTGCTTACATGCACGGCTCTCCAGTTAGAAATTAACCTATCCCTTTTTTTCTAACAGCCCCGTTCTACAGTCCCTGTTGTAATGTAACTTTCGCTTTCAGTGTTAACTGGTTTACCCCCTAGTTTATTGTAAACCGGTACGATAAGACTTGGTCTTGAGCATCGGTATATTAAAAGAATGTAAATAAATAAATAAATTTAGACAGGTTAGGTTCTAGACGGAGGGCCGTGGGCAGGGTGTTCCATAGGGAAGGGCCAGCAATGGAGAAGGCCCTTTCTCTGGTTGAGGTGTGGTGAGCAGTTTTTAGGGAGGGGGTGTATAGAGTTCCAGCAAGGTTGGATCTGGAGGGGCGGGTTGATGATCGGAAAAGTGGTGCATTCTCGGGCCAAGTGTGATTTTGATTGTACAATAGATTGTGGAGAATGGTGAGGGTTTTGTATTTTATGCGGGATGCTATGGGTAACCAGTGGAGGTCTTTTAGGATAGGGGTAATGTGATCAGATTTACGTGTGTTTGTTAGGATTCTGGCCATGGCATTCTGTAATAGTTGGAGGGGTTTGATAGTGGAGAGAAGGAGGCCCAGAAATAAAGAATTGTAATAGTCCAGTTTAATTAAGATAGTTGCCTGTAGGACTGTGCGGAGGTCTTGGGTATAAAGCAGGGGTTTAAATTTCTTTAGGATTCTCTTAAGTTTCTTAAGAGAAACATGGAGTAACCTGGACAGCACAGCAGATACTACCATAAGAAACTTGCTGGGCAGACTGGATGGACTATTTTGGTTCTTTTCTGCCATCATTTCTATGTTACTATTTTACTATGTAAATATTACTACTCTTAATATAAGGCTTGGGGGGAACTGGCTGGGGGCCAAGATGGCATCTGATTGAAGGATGCAGTTTGTTTGAGTTGCTTTCCTATTGCCTTAAAAAATGCCTCATATTAAGAGAAAAGGGAACTTAAGGGAGGCTACTCCAGCTACCCCCTTGCCTGGCCTGGTACAGCAGTGGATAGATAGGTTCCTTACCCCTGCATCGGAAGTTACTCCAGGAGACGATTCCACTGCGGTCACTGCCGCTGAGTGATTGGTATCACTGCTGGACTTACTAACATCGTTGGGCCCTGGAGCGCTGACAACCCCTTCTCCACCATGCCGAGATTTGCCGGGTTGGACGGAACTGCTGTGCACTCAGTTGGTGTCTGGCCCACTCAGTTGGTGTCTGGCCCAACGGTTGTTGCTGGGGCATTCCCCTTTCCTCAGAAGCTGCAAGAGCTGGGACAGAATGTTCAGCAGTGAATTTGCTGCTGCCGGAAGAACGCCGAACCAAGGAGGAGGAGAGTGTGCATGGAGGTTTGTCTGTCCTGGCTTCTACACCATGTTTTGGAGAGGAACTTGCTGGGAGCCATGATTTTCTGGAGCTTTCCAGCAAGGAAGGGCTGGTAAGCGCTCTTCACCGTGTTAATCTTGTCAAACCTTCGGTAATAAAACTAGATACTATGTGGGTGACCCTGGTTTCCTTGGAAAAATCCATTTCTTCTTTAGTTTCTGCTACAGTGGATAGTCATTGACGTATTCAAATCACAGAGGAGCCAGTGCAATAAAGTGTGCCCAGCCTAGGTCACAGGTTTATGTATGATTGGACGTGCATTTTTGACGCACTTGACTAGCATCAGATGAAATAAGGAGAATAGAGCGTCCAAAATACACGCCCAAACAAATGCATAGCAGATAGTGCTCATCACATGTAAATGCCATGTAGATAAGGCTATTAGCTACTACCCCCATGCAAAACATTGTTGGTGCCCAACACACACTTTTTAACGTGGCAAATTAAATTCCAACCCTGGAGGGGGCATTAAGTTAATCCGCGAGTCAAGAGCTCACGAGAAATTTAAAAAGATGGTTCTCTGTGGTTCCTCCTAGTTAGTATCATTGTGATACTTAAATCTACTGCTTGCGGTGTTTAAGAATAAATGTATATGGGCTTGATTAAAAAAAAATTCTAGATACACAATGTACGTGCACAACGTACATGTACAACAGTAAGGGGTGCTTAGCTATGAGCATCCAGCAACCTCAGCAAAATTGGTGCGAAGGAGGGTAAAAATGGACGCTCGTATTGAGCTCCCGTTGCAATTAAGGGCGCCCAATGCATTTGAGCACTAGGGACGCACAATTCTCCCCAGTGCATCCCTTTTTACACAGCCCCTCATTTACATACCGCATTAGGTGCCCAGGGGATGTGGCTGTGTGCTCGTTAGGTAAACATGAGCTGAATATGAGCGCCCGTTTTAACACACGTCTTATCACACCGGCCCAAGAGTCTTCAATTACTTCACAAAAAGAGAAATTGGAAGACTTAGATCGGCGGGTCGCCCAGATACAAAATATTCAGTCTGGCCTAGTCCAGAGAGGCTTGGCACATACAAAGAAATTGGAAAATATCAAAAACGCCATCAGATATTTAAATTTGAGCTTACTGAGCTTTCCCAGTTTAAAAACTTGTTTCAGCGATGGAGCAATTTAAAAAGTACCTGCTGGAGATATTGAAAATCCCTCCTGAAGCAATTCCATCTATTGCAAAATTATATCTAATGCCTACTGAGAACAAAAGAAGGTTCATTTATGGGGGGCGATCCCAGCGTGTAGCTGTGGGCTCTGATTTAACTGCCCTGCTGGAAAACTTGGGAGAAGCTCAAGGAGAGGGTATTTATTTATTTTATTTATTTAACGTTTTTATATACCGACATTCATTAGTAACATCATTTCGGTTTCCATACAACAAAAATGCAGTATAATTGCTGTACAATAAAACTGATGTTTGAACTGGGGTGGGAAGATACTAAATAAACGAAGCTAGGAAGAAGGAGAAGGAGAGAGGAAATAAGAAGAGGACGGGAGGAGGAAGGGACGAAAATATACGAGGATGGAGAGGGGGGAAATTGTACATACATAGGGAGTGTTAGAGGATATTACAATAATCGCCTTAACATTATATACAGTCAATAAATACATGCAACTGATATCGAGCGGGATATATAAGATACTGGTCAAATGCAGGAGCTATGTGTTGGAATAAGTAATAATACATAACAAGCAAGAGAATTTATATTTTATAAACAAATCAGAATGTTCAGAGCTTTGCATGGTACAGTACGGTATAGGGAAGACTTGAGAGCTGAGAGGTTGTGTGGGTATCAAGGGAAGGCTTGCTTAAACAACCAAGTTTTAAGTTTTTGCTTAAATTTCTTTGGACAAAGTTCTTGGCGTAAATTGGTGGGCATGGAGTTCCATAGCGCCGGTCCTGCAATAAATAGTGAGCGTTCCTTCGTGGAGGTGAGCTGAGTGAGTTTAGGGGAAGGTGTGTGTAGTGTTGCTAGATATTGTGTTCTGATGGGTCTAGTGGAGGAGTGAAACTGTAAGGAATCGTTGAACCAGTGCATACTTGGGTTGTGGATAGCTTTGTGTATGAGTGCGAGTGTCTTGAAGTGGATCCTGGAGGCGATAGGAAGTCAGTGGAGTTGTCTAAGGATAGGGATAATATGCTCTTTTTTTGCAGGTGCTGGTCAGTATGCGCGCCACGGCATTTTGTAGCAAATGTAGAGGGGCAATGGTGTTTTTGTGAAGGCCTAGGAGCAAGGCATTTGAGTAGTCTAATTTGGACAGGATGAGAGACTGTAGTACTGATCTGAAGTCATTTTGGTGCAGAAGGGGCTTTAGTTTTTTTTAGTGTGTGCAGCTTGAAATAGCATTCTCTTAAGGTAGAGTTGATAAATGTTTTTAAGTTAAATTGGGTGTCAAGGGTGACGCTTAGGTCCCGTACGTGTTGAGAAAAGGAGGGGAGGGAGGGGGGTGTTAGAGGATGGGGGGTTGAGATTATGATGATAGGGTACAATGATCATGAGTTCTGTTTTAGAGGTGTTTAGAGCTAGATTGAGTTTTGTAAGGAGGTTGTTGATGGAGGAAAGGGCGCTTTCCCATGTTTTAAGAGCATTGGTAAGGGTGATAGGTATGAGGATTTGCACATCATCGGCGTATATCAAGTGAAGGAGATCTAGATCTGAGAGGAGATGGCAGAGGGGCAAGAGGCAAATGTTGAAAAGTGTGGAAGATAGCAAGGAGCCTTGCGGCACACCTCAAGTTATGTTGATTGCCCTGGATTCATAATTTCCTATTTTGACTTTGAATTGTCTGTTGTTGAAATAAGATTTGAACCAGAGGAGTGGGATCCCTGATATGCCAATTTCAGATAGCCTGTCAATTAGAATACTGTGGCTAATAGTATTGAAGGCTGCAGATATGTCTAGTAGAGCTAAGATGTATGTTTGGCCCTTGTCAAGGCCTTTGAGGATGTATCAGAAAGGGAGGTCAAGATTGTTTCCATACTAAAATGTTTATGGAAGCCGTGTTGGGATGGGAAAAGAAGGTGGTGTTCTAGGTAGTCAGTTAATTGCCGGTTGACAGTCTTTTCAAGAATTTTTGCTATGAAGGTAGATTGGATATGGGGCGGTAGTTGGCCAGTTCTAAGGGGTCAAGTTTAGGTCTCTTTAGTATTGGCTTTACAATAGCTTGTTTAAGTGGGTTGGGTACATTTCCAAGGGTCATTGATTTGTTAACGATATCAGCTATGGGTTGGGAAATTGCGTTGGGGATGGATAAGAGGGCTTTGGTAGGGATTGTGTTTGTTAACTTTATTTTTCCCCAGGATCAGGATTTAGTACTGAGGCTTTTTCTTCGGTACAAGAAGAAAATATGGATGTACCCAGACATTACAAGATCCACGCAGGATCAGAGGAGATTTCCACTGATGTGCATGGCCTGGCAGTTACTACCATAAGAAACGTGCTGAGCAGACTGGATGGACCATTAGGTCTTTTTCTGCTGTTACTATATTACTATGTAGGATGGTGAAACAGAATATTTTATTTATTTTATTTTATTTAAAAGTATTTATATACCGCTTTTTAAAATAAAATTTTATCAAAACGGTTTACAACATGTTAAAATAAAAGTAAAAATAAAATATAACTAAAATAAACTTAAAATACATAAATACATAAATAAATAAAATAAAATACATAAATAAACTTAAAATACATAAATTTAACTTTATGAATTGCATTCATAAATTAGATAAACTACTAAAATTGAAAATACAATAATAATGGAAGATTTCAGCTATTCCAATCGATCGATTGTTTCATCAGGGCATGCCAGGAACATTAAGTTTCTAGATGCCATTAATGACTGATTCATGGGGCAGCTGGTCCTGAAATCGATGATAGAGGGAAGTGCTTTAGATTTAGTTCTCAGTGAAACACAAGACTTGGTGCATGGGACTTGGTGGAGCTGCTTGGCAACAATAATTGTATTGCAATTAAATTTGATATAATCACTGGAGGGAAATAATAAATCTATGGCAATAACATATGATAAGATGTGGAAACTAGTTAGAAGGATACTAAAAGGAGCAGTTACAAGGGTTTAAAGAGTGCATGAGTTATGGAGATTGTTTAAAAATGCCATCACGATCCTGAAAGATTTGTATTATTTTGAACTCCTTTGTATTCCAGGCTAGGAGTCTCAAGTTTTTTCTTCGAATACAAGTGCATGTATAATTATATTGATTTATGTGTTTGTGGCAATTATTTCTTTACATTTGTTTCTGTGATACATGCCTTATTTACCTGGTGAAGTATGTGAAAAATACTTTGTACAAAACCAATAAAATATGAATTTAAAAAAAAAAAATGCCATCATGGAAGCACAGATAAAAGATATTCCACAAGTTAAAAAAAGGTCAAAGGAAGACCAAACATCTGCCAGCCTAGCTAAATGGAGCTGTGAAAGAAGCTGTTAAAGTAAAAAAAAATCATCCTTCAAAAATGAGGAAAATAGGAAAAGGGCATAGCAGGCAAGTTTCCAAGTTTCCAAGTGCTCGCAAAAGTCCAAAGTCCTGAAGGAACCTAAATATGAAACTGAAAACCTGCTATTGGCAATGTGTTACCTATAATTAGAATCCGAGACAAAAGTTTACCGCTCGCTAATTTAAACTTCAAACCTGATTCTGATAGGTTCTCCAAACCAAAGAGAAGAGAAAATATCTCGTCTTTCAGGTTCTCTTTGAAACCAACAATTGCCAGTGCCGTGATGATAACCCAGCCACAAACAGGGTAACCAATTAGCTGAAGTCTTTTGTGTCTTTCAAAAGATAGGGTAGGGGAGATGTGTTTGAGACATTTAAATACATTCCAGGGTTTCCATGCACAGGAGGTGAACCTCTTTCAAAGGAAAGGAGGGCTCTAGAACGAGGGGGTCATGGGGGTGAGGGGTGAAAGGGGGTAGACTCAGGAATGATCTAAGGAAGTATTTCTTTGCAGAGAGAATTTTAAATGTGCCCCATGCTAACTTCATGGAGTGCCCCCTAGTCCTTCTATTATCCGAAAGAGTAAATAACCGAGTCACATCTACCCTTTCTAGACCTCTCATGATTTTAAACATCTCTATCATATCCCCCCTCAGCCGTCTCTTCTCCAAGCTGAAAAGTCCTAACCTCTTTAGTCTTTCTTCATAGGGGAGTTGTTCCATTCCCCTTATCATTTTGGTTGCCCTTCTCTGTACCTTCTCCATCGCAATTATATCTTTTTTGAGATGCGGCGACCAGAATTGTACACACTAAACATAGGGACAATAATTTTGAAACCAGTGCACGGGCACAAATTTGCACATGGCCTGTGCCCAGCGACGCAGCTATTTTACAATTTGCGTGCATATATTCATAAAATAGCCTGGCCGCATGCACATGTGCACCTAATTTTAAGTGGGCCGCTTTTACCGCGTAAGTCAGGAGATTTTGAAAGGGGGGGCGCACGCCCGCACCATTCCCAGTTTGCCATTTCTTCCGCCAGTTCCACCAGTTAACAGCTTAGGTCCTCCGAACCCACCTGGTTTGAAAGCCTGTGCTCTCCCCAGTTCCCCCAGACCCTTTACACCCCTCAGAAATGTCTCGATCCAATTATTTTCTAACTTACACATCATCCAAAGCAGAAGTATAAAGGTGCGCGGCAGGGGGACCTCAGCGAGCGCCAGGGCGCGTAAGTAATTTATGCGCATATCTCTGGGCCAGGGCCCACCCCCTTTTTGGAAAGTTTTGAAATGTGCCTGCTGCAGCATTAATGCGCATATATTGTTGCGAACGGATAAGTGGACTCTTGGACCGTCCTTGTGGAGAAGATGGTACGTACTCCGCTGAGAAGAGCAAGGCCGGAAGGCGGTTGTCAGGTGAACATGGATGGGGTACTCTGGCTCTAGAGACCCGTGACCTCCCGGGAGGAGCCCGTGAGGTCCAAGCCACGGGACCTAGGATGCTGAAGGGATGGCTTCGCCCTGGAAGCTCACGACCCCCCGGGAGGAGCCCGTGGGGTCCGAGCCGCTGGGACTTAGGAGGTCTCAAACGCTGAAGAGAAACCGGAGACTGACCAGGGTTGAGGCAGGCAGAAGAGTCAAGAGCAAGGCTGAAGTCAGGAACCAGGAAGTCAAGCAAAGTTTCACGGACAGGAATCCTCAGGAACATGGGCAGCACGGGCTGGAAGCACCTGAAGCAGCACAGCACAACGAGGATCAGCAAGAACCTCGTTGCAAGGCGATTTGTTTGTGACTAGACGCCGGGTTTAAATACACCCCCCCCCCCCCCGGCGTCTGACGTCACTTTGGGGGCTGACCCGCGGTTTGGCGGGAAATGCCCTTTAAATCCCTGCTCCTTGCGCGCGTGCGCCTAGGAGGGGAGGGGCTACGTTTAGAGAGTCGGCGGCGTCTCCCTCGTGGAGATGCCGCCGCGGCACCACTCGACTAGGCCCAAGCCGGCGCGATCCCCGTGGGAGCGGGCACCCCGAACCCGGGCCCCGCCGGCCACGGCCCGAGGAGGCAGGTAAGGGCTCGGTCGCCGGACTGGTGACCGCGACCGCAACATATACGGGCGCTTTTTTAAAATATGGTCGGCATGTGCAAGCCTGACGTCTTTGCACATCCCCTTATTTTGGAGTGTGCCAGGCTTTAAACACTTACATTATATCATTCATAGCACGGAGCGTGTTCTCTGTGAAAAAAACAATAGTTTTCGGCTGTGAGTTTGTTTTGCATGTGTGTGTGTGTGTGTGTGTGTGTGTGCTCCCATGCCCCCCATCCGGCGATTAAAATGATTGTTGAAGCATGATGTGTGTTTGAAGATGAATCACGTCTCTGGAATCTCAGCACTCTGGTGTGGAATGTGCGACCATCTCGCACGGCTCTTATGTTTTTTGAGCAGCGCAATTTCACGGCTTTGTGTTTCTGATCTCTTGAATAAATGAGCTGTGAGATCACCAGCTCTCGAGCAGGACTTGGAGCAGTTCAAACAGAAGATTGATCCTAAATGCAGAAAAAAAAAAGCCCATCCAGTCTGACCACCAAGTTACTTCCTGGGCCAGTGTTATAAACCCTACTAGAGTTCCAGCTTTCCCTTCTCTTCTTCTCAACTCAGGATCCTCTGTCATTATCCCAGGCTTTATTGAATTCTGTTAGAGTTTTTGGTTCCTGCCTTGCACATTCTGGTAAGGGCATTCTATCCCTTTCAATGAGGAAATATTTCCTAATGTTACTCCTGAATCTGCCCTCTTTGAGCCTCATGTCAAAGCTCTCTGATATCTTTGCATCATGCGCGGCACAGAGGAAATCCACTTCTGTGCGTGGAGTCAGCCTTCATGAAGTCATTTCGATTTTTGTCTCCATGTCTCCGGGGCTGATTTGTGGGTTGCTTATCCTGTATTTAGTGAGAGTCTCGTGCGACCAAGGTGAGGGATTCTGCATAAGAATATGTACGAGTGCGGCAACCGATGCAGGCCATCCCTCTTGTACAAGCCGTACCAAACATTACCCTGCTTAGAAGGTCGGTGTTCTTCTACCTCCTGTCCTCCCTGACAGATCAGTGACAGGCTCCGCACGGGCAGGCCGGCGGCATGGGGATGCAGTCTCGAGCTCAGCCCATTGGGGGCTCTAGTGAGGAAATACAAAGTAGTGGATTTTTCAAGGGGCTTTACCAGCCATTACTGCTGATACTTATCTGTCTTCATCACTTTTTTTTTCCTTTTTAGCTTGGCTATCAAGTCATTGTGATTGATTTTTTTTTTCTCTTTGCTATTAATTTATAGTGGATGGAGCTCACTGTCAGTAAAATCTATGGAGCTGTCATTAAAGGCCCCCACCAAACAAGACTGTAAGTACATCAGGAGGAAGGCATCATGGAGTCTGACAAGCTCACTTGATGGATGGCTCGAATCTGCTCGCTGGGGAAATAATTTAAGGTTTTTTTTTAACATCATGCCAACATAAACTTTGACATGAGGTAACCAGAACTGCTCACAGTGCTCAAACAGTGTTGCACCATGGCTCGATACAGGGGCAATATGACATTTTCCGTTTTATTCTCCATTCAGTTACAGATCATTCCTAACATTCTGTTTTGCTTTCTTGGACACCACTGTGCAAGGATCTGAGGATTTCAACGTACTGTCCCCAAGGACGCCTACTTCCTTTTCCCTGGGTAGTGACTCCCAGTTCAGAATCGTGTACCGGTAGCTGGGATTATTTTTTCCCTATGTGCATCACTTTGCACGTTTCTACATTAATTACAATCTGTCATTCAGTTGCCCAGTCTCCTAGTCTCAGAAGGTCCTTCTGAAGTTCCTCGCAATTGACTTGCCGTTTTAACAAATTTGAATAATTTTGTGTCATCTTAAAATCTGATCACCTCACTCATTCACTTTTCCAGATCATTTAAGAATATGTTAAACAGCACAGGTCCTAGTACCAATCTTTCTCCATTTGGAAAACTGACCACTTAGTCCCTACTATTGCATTCATGGCCTTAGGCTGAGGCAGGAATTACCCTGCAGGTCTCCACAGTTGTGGCAAGGGGGACGCAGAGCAAGACAGAGGCCCAGCTGGACCTTCGCCTTTACCAGCCCACATTCCCCTTGGGTTGAGCCTTGGGTACCGGAGCTGGCAGATCTTAGGTGGGGGCCTCTGCTGTTGGCGGAGATATCCATCAAGGTGGCTGGTCAGAATAGGCGAAAGTCAAGCATGTCCAGTGGCAGGCAGGAGTCAGAGGCAGAAAAGCAAGTCCGTAGTGAATTCAGGATAGGCAGGGGGTTCGCGGCAGGCAGAGTTCAATCATAACCAGAGGCAGGCAGAGGTCAAGGGTTATCCAGAGCAGGCCAAGATCAATACTAGGCATCCTCAGAATGGATAGGCAGGGGCAGGAAGGCAAAGCAACAAGGGAGTTGCTGAAGAACTGAAGACAAAGACACTGGGCTGAAGAACCGAAGATGAGGACATGGGAACTGAAGGCAGGAATGCTAGAACAAGAGACAGGACGCTGGAGAAACACGCACCACTACTAAGATTGGGAGACCTTTTGCTGAGGCGCTAGAATGGTGTCAGCAAGGGCCTTATATAGGCCAGAGTGGATGATGTCATCAGGGATCACCTCAAGCCTTTTCCTGCTGTGGGCCCTTTAAGTAACGCGACGTCAGGCACGCACGTTCTCCTAGGAGGAGTGGGGCCGGGTGCAGATGGCGGTGTCCTGCCGCGAGGCCCGTCAGCAGCATACTGCTGCATTGGAGTGGGTGGCCTGCCATGCAAGTGCCAGTTCAAAACCCAGATGGCAGGCCTTGCTAGGGAGGTGAGTGCAGCGTGCTCTGGGATTAGCTCGCGGACCACTGAACATAACACCTACCTCGGTTTCCAGCCTTTTAACCTGTTCACGGTGTTGCCTCCTATCCCATGACAATATAATTTCCTGAGGAATCTCTCATGGGGGACTTTGTCAAATTCTTTCTTAAAGTCCAAATACATTATATCAACCCTCTCATCTTTATCTCTATGTTTATTTATACCTTCAAAATAATCTAAAGCTTGGTAGGACAAGAATTCCCCTGGCTAAAACCATATTGACTCTTCCCCATTAAGCATGTCTGTCTATATGGCCCATGATTTTGTTTTTACGAATGGTTTCTACCATTTTGCCCAGCACAGATGTCAGGCTCACTGGCCATACTTCTTGGATCACCCTTGGAATTCTTTTTAAAAATTGACATCATATTGGCACCCTCCCAGTCTTCAGGAATCGTGGCTGTTTAAATAAAAGGTTACAGATTATTAGTAATAGATTAGCAATTTCATGTTTTTAGTTCTTATAGAACTCTGGGGTAGATGCCATCTGGTCCCGGTGATTTCTTACCTTTTAGTTTTTTTAATATGATTTATTACATCCTCCATTGCACAGATATTTGTTTTAGTTGCTCAGAATCTTCACCATTAAAGAATGTTTGAGGTATGGGTATGTTTCTAACATTGTTCTCCATAAAGACCAATGTAAATTGCTTTTGAATATACTTGAAAATATTTTATTATTAGTTTTTGCCTTACTGGCAAGCTTTTTCTCAAAGTCTCTCTTGGCCTTGTCTATTTTACATTTAACTTGCCAGTGCTTATGCTTTTGCCTGTGTTTCATAATTTGGGTCTGTTTTCGATTTTTTTGAATGATGCCCTTTTATCTTTAACTGCCTCACTTCACCTCACCATTTAAACAATGCTGGCAGTCATTTAATCTTCCTTTGAGCCTTTTTTAATTGCAATAAATTCATTTTATCTGGGCTTCCAAAAATGGTATTTTTTAACAATGTGCACGCCTCATGAAAACTTATAACCCTTGCAAACCCCTCCTTTTAGTTTTTCTAATTCCCTCGTTCTTTCATAATCTCCCTTTTTAAAGCAATATTCTGCTGTTGTAGTTTTACTTAATGTCCTCCATCCAATGATTATGTCTGCACAAGTTAGTGCGGATAATTAGGGTAAAGTCCTGAGGAAAAACTACCAAGACTTTACACCAATGTGATCAGCTACAAAATAACGTCCTTTGGGCTGAATTTCAAACAGCTAGGCTTGGCGCATGCCAGTAGCTGCTAGAAAATGGCCTGGTCCTTAGCCTGTGTCAGAGTACACACATAACCCGATCCGGTGCATAACTCTATGCACCCTGGGGAGAGGCAATCCGGGAAGCAGAGCCTGGGGCTCGCTTGGGACTTAGGTGCACACGATGTGATTTTTAAAAAGTATTGCAATGTCCTTTCGTGGATTGCAAACTGGCTAAAAGACAGGAAACAGAGAGTAGGATTAAATGGGCAATTTTCTCAGTGGAAGGGAGTGGGCAGTGGAGTGCCTCAGGGATCTGTATTGGGACCCTTACTTTTCAATACATTTATAAGCAATCTGGAAAGAAATACGACGAGTGAGACAATCAAATTTGCAGATGATACAAAATTGTTCAGAGTAGTTAAATCACAAGCGGATTGTGATAAATTGCAGGAAGACCTTGTGAGACTGGAAAATTGGGCTTCGAAATGGCAGATGAAATTTAATGTGGATAAGTGCAAGGTGATGCATATAGGGTAAAATAACCCATGCTATAATTACACAATGTTGGGTTCCATATTAGGTGCTATAACCCAAGAAAGAGATCTAGGCGTCATAGTGGATAACACATTGAAATCGTCGGCTCAGTGTGCTGCGGCAGTCAAAAATGCAAACAGAATGTTGGGAATTATTAGAAAGGGAATGGTGAATAAAACGGAAAATGTCATAATGCCTCTGTATCGCTCCATGGTGAGACCGCACCTTGAATACTGTGTACAATTCTGGTCGCCGCATCTCAAAAAAGATATAGTTGCGATGGAGAAGGTACAGAGAAGGGCTACCAAAATGATAAGGGGATGGAACAGCTCCCCTATGAGGAAAGACTAAAGAGGTTAGGACTTTTCAGCTTGGAGAAGAGACGGCTGAGGGGAGATATGATAGAGATGTTTAAAATCATGAGAGGTCTAGAACGGGTGGATGTGAATCGGTTATTTACTCTTTCGGATAATAGAAAGACTAGGGAGCACTCCATGAAGTTAGCATGGGGCACATTTAAAACTAATCGGAGAAAGTTCTTTTTCACTCAACGCACAATTAAACTCTGGAATTTGTTGCCAGAGGATGTGGTTAGTGCAGTTAGTATAGCTGTGTTTAAAAAAGGATTGGATGAGTTCTTGGAGGAAAAGTCCATTACCTGCTATTAAGTTCACTTAGAGAATAGCCACTGCCATTAGCAATGGTAACATGGAATAGACTTAGTTTTTTGGTACTTGCCAGGTTCTTATGGCCTGGATTGGCCTCTGTTGGAAACAGGATGCTGGGCTTGATGGACCCTTGGTCTGACCCAGTATGGCATGTTCTTATGTTCTTAAAAATAATCCGCACAAGTTATGCTTTCTGAAAAGCATGCATTATTTTGTGCATGGAGTAGGGGGCAGTTTCCCGAGCAATTGCCAAGCAAGCTTACCTGGATAAATTTGCTTTAAAAATGTGGAATGAAGCCTGCATGTAAAAGTTACACGTAGGCTTTACCCCAGCCTGAAGTTGTAAAATGACCTTCCCTGTGTGTAACACGTGTACAGACTGTCATGCCAATAGCATTTCCTGACTCTGTATCTCAGTGTGTAGTGGGGAGACCTCTGCCCCTGTATGTATATATTACTTCCAACTGTAAGGGGCTAATAATATTTCATGTTCTGTCCCTCTTTTGGAAATTGTCATATTTATCACTAGCTCTTCCATCCCAGAGGAGTGGATGTTCCCCAGAGGTGCATTAGGTTTCTTTTTGGTGGAAACGTGCTCTATAAACGCACATCATTTTTCACAGCAAGAAATCCTGCTAGACTTAAAACTTAATATGCATTTGACAGAAGGCTTAATTTTAAAGGGGTTTGGGAGAGACAGAGGAGGTTGGGGTTGAGAGCTCCACTGTTTGGTATGGAGAGCGCTAATTTAGAAGTTCTGATTCAATAGTGTGGCTGCAATTTTCACGGCAATAGATTTCTTCCACCTGGTCTAAGAGCTACATTCCCCATCTGCTGAGCCGTGTAACTAGACTCTAATTGAAATTGCATGCAGAGCAAGATCCAGTGAAAGTACACAAAGCTGGCTTTGACGGAAGGCTGGGAAAAGCAGGCTGAGCCGAAGCGTGGCACCGTGCCAGGCTGTAGAGGTGGCGAGAGAGGACCTGGGAATGACGGGGAGAAATGAGAAACGACCCAGAAAAATACAGAGGTCCCAGATTCTGTCAGAGGGTGCGGCCCTGTAAAAGGGCTATTTGTACATCTCCACGAACCTGCCGGAAATCCCACCGTACGCTAATGTTGTATGATGCATCGACCTCGTAGCATATCTGAGCCCTTCTTTAGAGACTGACCTTGGACCTATGGGAACAGACAAGAGAGGGCAGTTGTCAATGGAAGTCACTTTGAGGAGAGAATGGCGATCAGTGGAGTGCCTCAGGGATCGGCCCTGGGGAGCAGTTCTCTTCAGTATTGCGGAAGAGTTAGAAGGAGACGTTTTTTCAGTGTCCGAAAGCACTTTTTACCCACAGATTTGGCAGCAGATTTCAACTTGCGCAGGTAACTTTAGTGCAGGTAGTTTTTGATTCCCTTTGTTGTCTCAGGTTTGAATTTGGATAGAAAATGACACGTCGAGAGCGGAAACTCCAACCTACCTACCTTCTGATCCCGCCAACCCCTCTTCCCAGAAAAACCTGCTCCAAAGTGGCTAAAAGTGGAAGACTGCTCATAATTTCAGGCAGACTGAGGGAGCACACAATTCAGCCAGCCGGTGTAATGAAGTACATTTCTATTTACCTACATAAGGGCTTCGATTACGAAGCCGCCCTCGACCGTTTACCATGCGGTAAATGGCTTAATGCAGTGATAACGTACGATATTTAAAATACCTGGCATTATTCTCACCCGTCACCATCAGTATGCTAATGAGCTGCTTAGCTTACAAATGCATGATAATCGGAACATTGTTATCCTGATACATGCAAATGAAATAACACGGCCTGCCTCACATATCGCAAGCTCCGTTATTTGATTTGAAGTTGTGGCTAAATTCCACCAGGAGCATCGGGTTGCTAAGGGACATCCCATTGCTCCCAGGGTTTATACCTTAAAGGGGGCAGATCGACCCCCAGCTAACACCCCTCCAAGTATGGAAAAGCCCTCAGGGGTCCCTCTGTCCCACGTGCCCCTCCCCCCACCACCCCTGGAGTCGGTCAAACTTGTAAGAAAAGGTTTGCTTTCTTTAAACCCCCCCCCCAGCCCCCCAGCCCCTCCCCTTTGACAAAAATACCCCCCCCCCCCCCAGGAACAGCCTGCCCACCATCCCATCTCCCCCTGGAGTTTCCAAAGTAGCTCTGGGGGTCTAGCAGGGCCCAGGACGCCCCTCAGGCTCCAGACCAGGTGGCCCCCATTTTTCGGGTAAAGACAAGCTGCTGGCCGGCCGGTGCCACTGCCAGGTTCAGAGTCTAAGAGGTGCTCCGGGCCCCCACTAGACTGCCAGGGATACTTTGCTAAGGCTGGGGGGGGGGTCTGGCCTCCAGGTCTGAAATAATTTGTCAAAGGAGAGGTTGGGGGAGCCTGGGAGTCTTAAAACGAAAACCTTTTTTACAACTTCAGCTGCCTCCAGGGGCAACGGGGGAAGGGCTGGGTGGGTATAAGAAGACCCTGGTGGTTTTTGACACTATTTTTTGGGGGGAGGGGTGTTAATTGGGGGGGGGCCGATAGACCCGCTTAAGGCGTGGTGGACCCACAGTCCTGAGGTCGCCATCATGTGGAATTGGCAGGGGTAATAAAGTGACTGTATTTTTCAGGGTCTGTTTAGTAAATGAAGCCTTAACTGGCTTTGAAAATTGCTCTTAGCCAGGGCAAAGCCATCGCATGGATAAATAGATCTTTACCCAGGTAATTGCCCTCCTCAAATGCAGCTAAAAGTGCATGCAGCAGCCAAGCCGGGTTGTCTCCCTTTGAGAATCGGTGCAATGTACCCTGTGTATCAAGGGGAACTCTGAACGGGGCTCTGTCGCAGGCAGGTCCATGTTGTGTTCGCGCTCTCCACGCGTGACCTCTGGTCCACCTGGGGATGGGAGGTGAGCCCCTCTGTTCTGAGCCGCACTGGTGGTGCCCAACGGACGTGAGCAGGCTCGGGAGGAAGCGGGGCTGGAGTTTGGCCCATGCCACAGCATGCGTGAACAGCTGCGATAACTGGAGCTGAAAGACAGCAGATCCACAGGAGGGGAATGTCTGGAAAGAGGACACCAGTCTCCCAGTGAGGCCCTGGAATCCCAGGAGGAATATGGAGCCCCACTTGTGAGATATTTCCATTCGGTGAGGAACCGAAACAGTGAGCAAAATGGGATGCTCCCAACACACACACACACACAAAAACGCTCTAAGGAGAATATGAAATTCCTTCTTTCTGGTAGCTCTGGAATAGACAGGATTCACCCTTCTTAAAAAAGAAAACAAAACCGGGGCACATTCAATAGAGATGGAGTCAGAAGACTGGGTAAGCTGGGAGCAGCCACATGCTTTAAAATATTCCAGCTTTACTCCGAGTAGCATATCCGAAGCATGAGGAAGATGTAGCAATGATTTGTCTATTGGATTGAAATCTGTGATCCCAAAGCTCCGAGTTAACAACCAGGAGGAGATATCTGTGAAATCTGTGAACTGTAGGATGGCCTGCTGAAGTGTGACCCGCCAAACTCAGCACAGAGCATTACAATCTGTGCATGTGCAGCATCTTGCGAACAGTTTGTCTTGGAAATAAAAGTCAGGCTCGTTGGCAGCACAGCTTTAGGAGCTGCCTGCGGTCACTCCAGGTCTAGACGAAGCAAATAAGAGCTGCCACAGAGAAAAATTCAGTCACCCTTACACCATCTGATCGCCCACACTTTAAAGAGCTCTTGGACCACCAGGAACTGACCCCCCCTTGAGCAAACAGTTACAGCATATATCAGTGTGTCGCCTGCATGACGATCTGAAGAG